>NW_006922187.1:1242265-1246972 GCF_000298275.1 Orycteropus afer afer | reverse complement strand
GAAACCATCAGTATGAGAAAGAGCATTTGAAGTTGGTGAAGAAAAGAAGGACTAACCACTAAATAGGGAGTCCTTGGATGTGGCACAAGTGGTTAAGCTCTCCACCACTAGCTGAAAGGTTGGAGGTTTGCACCCATCCAGAGGCACCTTGGAAGACAGTCTTGGTGCCTGCTTCCAAAAGGTACAAACTTGTAAATCCTATGGAACTCAGTTCTATTCTGATTCAGAACTGACAGCAACCAAAAAACAATCTCTAAACAATGTCGGGATAATCAGTTATCTACAAGGAAAATAAAGAGCTCTGGTGGCATAGTGGAAGCAAGACTGGGCGATCTACTTTCATAAAGATTTGCCACCTCAGAAACCCAATGGGAGTCTCTATGAGTCAGAATCACTCAATGGCAGTGAGTGTTTGTTTGTTTGTTTGTATTTGTTTTTAATAAGGAAAATGATAACATTAGATCTTTCTTAAAAATTCATGAAAAATTTGAGAAGGCTAGAATCATAAAGATAAAAGAAAACCTTGAAAACTATTAGAAGGCAACAGAAAATAATATATTCATAACTTGAGTATAGGGAAGGAATTTTTAATCAAAACACAAGAAGTATAAATCATAAAGGAAAAGCTAATAACATTGAATAAAATGTAAACTTCTATTCAATAAAAGCTCACATACATGAAGAAGAAAGACACAATATAGTTAGGGTGAAGACATTTGTCATGCAAATGTAGTAAAAGTTTGAAAACATAGGAGAATGATACTTACCAAATTCAGGAGAGGGGTAAAGTTCTGGCAGGAGCAGCAAGGCTTCATTTGTAAGGTAACAGTTGTTTCATTTTACAGAAGAAGGAGATATGTAAGAAATTTAACAAAATACACAAATTCTGTATGGTAGATATACCTGAGCATCTGCTCTATTAGTTTCTGATTTTATATATATATTTAATGTATTCCATAACTAAAGAAAAATCTCCTATATTAATAATAATCATTCTTACCTCTATGCTACCTACCCCAGCATCTGGGACACATTCTATTGTTCCACTCTGCTTCCATGACATAGAGATAAGAATAAACTGAAACTCAGTCCGTACATTGCTTTACTAGTAGGTAGAGCTTCTCATACATTTATAGCAGCAGTATGCAGCAGATAGGAGCTCTGGTAGCATAGTGCCTAAAGCACTTGACTGCTCACCAGAAGCCTGGCAGTTCAAACCCACCAGCCACTCCTCGGAAGGAAGGTTGGGCAATCCTACCTCCGTAGTGATACTGCCTCGGAAACCCAAGGAGGGGTCGCTATGAGTCGGGGCCGACTCGACGGCAAACAACAACAATGCAGCAGATGCTCGATAAATGTTTGTTGAATTGATATAATGGACTTCTTCAGTGACAAGGACTCCTTCTGCTTTCTCTCAGACCCAGGACTCCCAAATCTTCATGAATTCTGCTATCCAACCAAGCAAGACTCATCAGATTGGACTACACTTACTCTTCATTTATTATCTTGTTATCTAATATTTTGCATTTACAACAATGGTAAAATATCTACTGTCTGACTATTTTGCTCATGCATGACATACATCTGGTTGTAATGAACACCAAGATGGGAGGTTAGAGTAATGCTGGCTGTGATGGTTATGGTTATACGTTAACTTGGCTGGGCCATGATTCTTAGTGTTTGGCAATATGTAGTGATGTAATTTAGCAGTTATGTAATGATGCAGTCATCCTCTATTGTGTGATCTGATGTGGTCATCCTCCATTTTCACATAATATTGATTTTTGTGTAACAACTTCGTCTTTGGAATCTAAATATCAGTAAATGAGGAGTGAGTGCATAAATATTGTTAATATCTACATGGCCTTTGATGGCAAGAAGGAAATCTCTGGGCTATAATATCTCCAGGTGGCAACACAAGGCCTGATTCTTATTGACCAAAAGTTCAATTCATTAATACTCCTACAGCATAAAGTTTCTAATATATTAATATCTTCACTCTTGGTAACTACTCATGATTAGTCCACTCCCATAAAACCATGGACTGTGGTCACCTCATCATCTGCCTTCTTAAGCATTATTCCAGATCTGATCCTTCCCTGCTTTCTCTCAATGAATTCTACCTCCCTGAGGACCTCATTTTTAAAAAGAGCTCAATTTACTCTTGAATTTTCATGACCCAGCTCTACACTTCAGCTTTTTGCTTAGAGATGAGAATAAACTGAAACTCAGTTAGTACATGGCTTATACTAGTAGAGAGAACTCCTCATACATATGTAACAATAGTATGCACCTCAGCTTTTGCTCTCAGATCCCACCTGAAATCTTTTTCACCATTCTCTTGACTTTGGCCACCTGGATAGAATAATTTACTCGAGGGTAACCTTGTGCTTGGATTGATTTTGGTATTGGACCCTCTAGATTTGGCAACCTGCCTACAAAACAACCTATTGGTCAAAATCTCACAAGTAAGCAGGACCCACCCATAAGGGCACAGAGGAAGAACTCATAATCCCTCAAACTTGAACTCCAAATGGCCAGTTTCTGACCCACATAGAAACTGACTAATGATCAGAAATGACTCTGGAACTGCCTGACCTGGTCCCCAGGAGCTAGGCATCCCACTGGGCAGGGATGACCTTGTGGTAGTCACACAGTAACCACAAAGCCAGGGCTTAAAACTGATTTCCAGTGATGAAAGTCCCGTCTACTAGGTCAGCATGGTTAGACTTGATGAAATATGCCCCTAAGGCTCTCTCTTTAGAAATGGATTAGATTGGGTGCTTGTTGTATTTTCTTTCCAGTAGCTTTCAGACACTCATATCTCCTAGCACTTAACATTCCTACCCAGGGCAGCAGTACTGCTATATATCATTTACACTCCCTGCTGACATTTTATGGGGATTTTAAAGCAGCAGGTGTGTGAGATAGAAGCTATTGTCAATCATTTCTTTAAAAATGCTCCACCCTTTCAAATGCCTAATCAGTAGATTTGATGGGTTGCAGCTGGCTAACCAGCCAGAATTTGAAGCTTTCAAGGCAAATAGCCCCCACTTTGGGAGGGGGGGGTGGAATACTGGGAGAAGGTGAGCTGAGAAGCCATGGTCAAGGCTGAGGCACTTTAGCCTTAAGGCTGAAAGTAGTGGGAGTGCTTATCCTTTATAAGGAAGTCAGCATAAAATTTATGGTCTTGCCTCCATACTGTTGCTGTTTGCATGGTGTTAATCACTTGGAAGGCTCCTTTCTGGGAAAAGGAGTCTCATACAGTGATTGATTTCCTATTTAGATAACCTGAGAGAGTTCCCTCTGAGGGTCTTGCTGAGGCTCTGGTCCCCTCCCTGGGGTATATTAAATGAAAGAAGAGTAACTGACCCCCTTCACATTAGGATCCAAATAGGCTGTTGATCACTTCTAAGTTTTGACTAATTGAGTTCGTGTGGCTTATAGAGAGAACCTCTTATCTGAAACGTTTTTGGGGACAGTTCAGTAAGACATGCCTGTGGGCAGTAGGTCTTTGGCCTGTCATAAACTCCAATAGCCCACCTGATACCACTTTTTTTAATTTCAAAAGTTCACATAGTCTCCTTGTTAGTATTAGCTACCATCAAGTGGGCCCCCAACTCCAACTCATGGTGACCACTTTCACAATGGAACAGAAGACTGCCTAGCCCTATTGTTGTTGTTGTTGTTATGTGCCGTCGAGTCGGCCCTATACCATCCTCATAATCAGTTGTGGATTGGACAATTGTGATCCTTAGGGTTTTCATCAAAGGATTTTCAGAAGTAGATTGCCAGTCCTTTATTCCTGTTATTTCAGTGTGGAAGCTTTGCTGAAAGCTGTTCAGCATCACAGCAACACATCAGCTTCCAATGACAGACAGGTGATAATTATGCATGAGGTGCCCTGGATGGGAATCAAACCTGGGTCTTCCACATGGAAGATAAGAATCCTACCACTGCCCTCATTACAGTCTTATTCTTTTATTTAAAAAAAAAAAAAAACCTCCACACATGTACTTTAAGTGCCCCCTTTTGATCCAGACTGCAGTCCTGAACTGTACATCTTTATAAATATCACCATTCTACCAAAATTGAGGAGCTCTGGTGGTGTAGTGCCTAAGGCATTTGACTACCAACCAGAAGGCTTGCAGTTCAAACCCATCAGCCAGCCACTGCTTGGAAGGAAGATTGGGCAATCGACTGCCTCAGAAACCCAAGGAGGGGTCACTATGAGTCTAATCGACTCAACGGCAATGAGTTTGTTTTTTTTTTTTGGGTTTTGGTACCAAAATCAGGGCCTTTAAGCCCTGAGGTTATGTGGCTCTGGGTCCCAGTAACCATCAGGCTTACACCCATTATATTTGAGTCTCCATCAATCTTGGTTTTAGATTCGTCTCTCTGACACAGCCTTTCTCCATTCTGTCCCGTCCTGGACTTCTACCTCTTTCTGTCAACTTGGATCCTGACCTCAGTTTTCCTTTCAGTATGTTCTGTACATGTTGGCTGCTGACCTGCCTATGACCCCAGTATCTGATCTCAAGCACATGCCCTGTACTATGTGTAGGCTCTGGTAGGTCAGGGATCTTTGTTTATGAAAACTTTGTGTTGTTTTTGTTATGTGCAGTCGAGTCATACCTGACTCATAGTGACCCCTCCTTGGGTTTCCAAGGCAGTATCACTATGGAAGTAGATTGCCCCATCTTCCTT
>NW_006922187.1:1235627-1242154 GCF_000298275.1 Orycteropus afer afer | reverse complement strand
TTTATCTGTAGTAACTCAAATACAAGTCTTATCTATCTCTGCATTATCCATCCCTGGACCTATATGTTAGCATTTATCATATAGGATCCAACTTCAAGAAGTTCACAATCTGGTATGAGAGTAAGACAAGCAAGCTTATTTTATGGAGCTGCATGAAAAATGCCACAATGGAAATGTGCACAAAGGGTAATATGGAAAGAGCAGTCAAGAGCAAGAATGTTATAGGATAGGAAGCAGTCAATTCTCCCAAAAGGGAGTCAGGAGACCTTCCTTAGAAGAGGTGATGCTTATTGAAGACTATGAATATGAGTAGGGTTTCCACAAGTAGAAGAGTTGCTGATGCTGAAAAGACAGATAGAACTTAGGCTGTGGAGCACTTTGAATGCCAGTGTAAGAATGGGCTTGAAAGAAGACACCACGGGACACAAGCATAATACAATGTCTTTCTTTTCTCCCACAGCCTGTTCAAACCCACTCTGTTTGACTACTTCTTTCCTGTCTGCTGGGTGAAATTTGGGGCAATGCCCTTGACTCTTTTGCTTGCTCTTTTTCATTTCAATGATGAAGATATTCATTTCCATGTGATTGTCAAAAACTCCAAACGTCATTGAAAGTTAAAACATTTTCCTTTCACAGATTCAAGGGATTAGGTTTTCTCTGTGTGGGCTTCCCCCATTTCCCTTTTTCTCCACAGCTTGCTACACCAGGGTCTGGAGAGGACTAGGGAAGATGACAGGGAAGAAGAGAAGGAAGGAAAGGTCTTTACAGATTGACTGTTCATTGGTGTTCTCTGGAATTGGTAAATGTCTACAGATGAACTTTTCCTCCAACAAGTGGCTTTTGTGGTAATACTTGACTTTGACTCTTAACAAAGAGTATTAGTTACCTACATGTCTGTATCTATAATACCCCCAAGCTTAGCAGCTTAAAACCAGAAACATTCATTATCTCAGAAATCTAATAGCAGTTTAGCTGAGTGGTTCTGGGCTCAGGGTCTCTAATGAGGCTGCAGTCATCTGAAGGCTCGACTAGTGTTGGAAGATCTCTTTTCAAGATAACTCCTTCACATGACTGTTGGTTTGAGGCCTTAGGGGCTCTGGTAGCGTAGTGCCTAAGGCACTTGACTGCTAACCAGAAGGCTGGTGGTTCAAACCCACCAGCCACTCCTCAGAAGGAAGATGGGGCAATCTACTTCCATAGTGATACTGCCTCGGAAGCCCAAGGAGGGGTGGCTATGAGTTGGGCCCAACTCGATGGCACATAACAACAACAACAGCATACGGATTTCCCCTTAGGGCTGCTCCAGTGTCCTTATGATAACTTCCAATGGGATAAGTGACCTGAGAAAGAGAAAATGAGTGGTAAGCAATGGCATCTTTCAAAAAGTCAAACAGGATCATTTCTGCTTTACTGTATTTGTTAAAAGCAAGTCACTAAATCCAGCCTACACTCAAAGGAAGAGAATCAGGCTCAACCTCTTGAAGGGAGGAGTTTCACAGAACAGTGTACATTTTCAAATCAGCATACTGTCTCTGGCTGGTCCCTTATGACATCCTCTCATAACCTTGTCATGACATCTTTTGGGTGAAGTCTCTTTCAAAACAGCTCTCCATCTGATTACTCCAAAAACACTTCTACTTGGGTTATGGGAAACGTACTTTTGCCACTGACATCAGAGAGGTATGGCTTGCTCCTAAAGTAACCACTTCTCTACGCTTTGTCACTAGAGTACTAGCAAACCTCTCATTATTAAGATTTCTCAGACATAGGTCAAGGGAACACATTTCTGTCATTTGGATGGGCTCTTGGTAGCCTTCCTCAGTAGACTAAACCAAAACCAAATCTGACTCATGGTGACCCCATGCGTTACAGAGTAGAACTGCACTCCATAGCATTTTCAAGCCTGTGAACTTTCAAGAACAGATAACCAGGCCTTTCTTCCAAGGCACCTTTGGGTTAGTTCAAATTACCAACATTTTGGTTAGCAGACAAGCACTTAACAGTGTGCACAATCCTGGGACAACTCCTAACTGGTTTAGAAGTGAGGAAAGAAAACATGGAGGATGAAGAACAGGAAAAATGCCACCAAACCAAACCAAAAAAAGGAGCTCTGGCAGGATAGTGCCTAAGGCATTTGCCTGCTAAGCAGAAGGCTAGTGGTTCAAACCCACCAGCCGCTAATTGGAAGGAACATTGGGCAATCTACTTACGTAGTGATACCCCCTCAGAAACCCAAGGAGGGGTCGCTATGCTTTCAGAAGTAGCTTCTCAGCCAAACACACCTTGAGAGAGTAGAAACAATTGAGGTTGAACAGGCAGAGAGCCACAAAACCCTCTTTGATCATCTTCCTTGCATAAAGTTCTTGCCACCTGCTTTGTATGAAGCTGTTCAGGGCTTTATCCAAAACTGAGAGAAGACTCATTAAAGTTTAACATTTTTTTATACTGAGATAAGGATTTTATTAATGCAAGTGTAATCCCAGTTCTGCATTTTGTAAGTCATATGCCTTTGGGTTCCCATGGGAAAAAACTGAGAAAAGGCCTTGAGTGCAAGTAGTTTACTTGGGAGCAATGCCAGCACCTAACTGTAGGGAAAAAGAAAAGAGAAGAGAAAAAGAAGGAAGCAAATGAATGTTGCATTATTAAATCAGTTACTGCTATAGGCCACTGTAACTTAATCCTCCTGGTAAACTGGGAAACAGCAGAAAACACACCTAGAATTATTCCCCACCAAAGGACAAAAACACTTGGCTATTTATTCACTATTAATTGAGGACTGCTTCTTTGGTATTAATCAACATTCTGAAACTTCTACCTTACTCTGTTCAGAGACTCAATACCATGCTCCCCCAAGTAAGGTGACCAACGATTTGTTTTCCCAGGACTGAGAATTTTCCCAGGATGTAAAACTTTCATCAGTAAAACCAGGATAGTACCAAGAAAATCAGGATGATTGATTACCCTAACACTAGCCAGAGTTTCAAGTATTAGTAGATGGATGCCAAGGGCATACAGGCCAGACATCAGTATCATCTATTACATCAAATGACCTTGAAAATTTTGGAATACTTGTTTTGCCCTCTTAATGGTTTTCTTCTTGCACCAAACCCTTCCTCCAAACACAAAGGCCGACTTTATAATTCCTTGCTTCAGATATCTTGGCAAGGCTGGAAATAGAAGCAGCTAGAAATCAATGTCTCTTCCTTTATTCTTCAAAGGACTAGATCCACTGAAAAGAGCATATATATATTCTTTATATATGTCTCTAAGGTACAGTATAAAGGGCAGGGACAAAGGAAGAAGAAATTCGGAAGACAAAGACAAAGGTATCAGTTCCTTTTATTAACAAATTTTAATGCTGTTCAATGGCACAGTCCGTGAAGGTGGATTTAGTTACAGTGGATTGTGTTCCAGACATGAGAAATATGGCTTTCATAGAGCTTACATTCTACTTGGAAGAGGCAAACAAAAAAACAAAACAAAACAAAAAAAAAACCCAAACAATGAAATATACGATATAATTGTGTGATATGAAGAAAACAAATAATAATGGTGTGATATATTGACTATATTGAGTGGTCTGGAAGATCTCTCGGAGACCATTCTTGAACTTAAACCTTCATGAAAAGAAAAGAGACAGCCAGAGAAACTCTTTCTTAGCCAAACACACCATGAGAGCATAGAAACAGTTGGTACAATGACCCTTTTGCCTTGACTTGCATAGGACTTTGAGCCATTCCATAACCATGAGCAGGGGGAAACCCCAATAATAATTAAGATTGCTATTCTTACTAATTCAGTTGGATAGAGGCTCCAACAAAATCCAGTTACCCTAAGGAAGGAAAAAAAATTGGTAGTTTTTTACACCCCTAAGCATATGAACTGTTCTATACTCTGTGCAGAAAAAAAAAAAAAAAAAAGGGAAATGTAAAAACATTTAGTGACTGATGCATTTAAGTACCTATATGTTAATCTCATTCAATTTAATACAATCCTCACTAGAACTCTGTAAGTCTAATACTGATTTCTCTAATTCATATGTAAAGAAAATGAGAATGGGAGTAGTAAAGGGATTTTCCCAAGTTCAATGGCTGTTGCATTCACCATTTGGGGTTAAAATGTAGTCTCTTTACAAAACACATTTTTCCCCTCCATATGTCTTTCCTTCATCCATTGCCTAATCATTTAACATCTCTGGCTATCCAGTATTTGTTGAGCTCTACTCTGTGTAAAACTTTGTATTAGGCACTGATGAGGGCAGATAATTAAACTTGAATTTAATTCATGCCCACAAGGAGCTTGAAATGTAATAGGGCAGATAGTTCACTCCACACACAAAACAAGAATGTATGAATAGATGGTAAAGTTGGAGTGCATGGAGGTGCTGGGGAGTGAATGTGCTGAGTGTGAGCAGACTACACGAACTAGGTACCTAGTTTTCAGACTGGAATTGTTGTTGTTGTTATGTGCCGTCGAGTCAAACCCGACTCATAGCGACCCCTCCTTGGGTTTCCGAGGCAGTATCACTACGGAAGTAGGATTGCCCAACCTTCCTTCCGAGGAGTGGCTGGTGGGTTTGAACCACCAGCCGTCTGGTTAGCAGGCAAGTGTCTTATCCACTATGCTACCAGACTGGAATTAGAGCCACTTTAAAGTGTTTCCTCAGGCACATGGTCCACAGAAGGGTCATCTTGGTTGTGAGAGTGGGAGTTTACTGTGTTAGAAAGCTGCCTTTATATGCCCTGCCATGTGGTGAGAATTAAAGAAATCCTGTAGTGCCACACCCATTTAGGGGAAAACACTTCCTTAGACTCCTTAGCTTTGCATTCATAGCACTCATATTCTGATTTCTGCAGCCTTATCTCCCACTGTTCATTTCCTTAAATCTAAATTTTCTCAAAACCTAATTTTATGCTTCTCCATGGCAGCAATGGGCTTGGTTTTGGTTTATGTTTTTCCACTTCTGATAAAATCAACTTTCTCTCTTCTCTGATAGACAATACAGCATACTGTCTGGGATTCCTGTAGTCAGAGGCAGAGCCACATGGGAGAGGGGCAGTAATCCT
Source organism: Orycteropus afer afer (assembly GCF_000298275.1). Lineage (NCBI taxonomy): Eukaryota > Metazoa > Chordata > Mammalia > Tubulidentata > Orycteropodidae > Orycteropus > Orycteropus afer. The sequence goes on along the minus strand of NW_006922187.1, from coordinate 1,237,088 downwards.
AGACTCAAAATAGAGAAACCCGAATTCAACCTACTACAATGAGGTTTAAAAGCTAAAAGACATACCTCTCTCTGGGCCTCAGTTTTCTCATATGTAAAATAGAATGTAAGTGTTGCCCACCTGGTAGGGAAGCCTCAAGGCTCAAGACAATGATTATAAAATGCTTTGTAAATTGTGACATGTATTTGCTTATGCAAATGTCAGGGATTGTCATTAGTATTCAGGATCTTCCCAGCTGATGTGTTTTTGCAAAAGTTTGGCTAGAAACATGATTAAGTTATGTCCCAGCTGAACAGCTTCTTCCACTGTAGCTCCATCCAATAGCCACAAAGGGGATAGAATAAGCCTTTGTGATTGTTTTTTACATAGTTGGAAACATTTTAAAGCATCAGTTCTTTATATAAAATGTGAACTCTGCTTTGTTTGCATTAAATCTACTTCCATCAATCTCTTCCAAGAGGCACTATAAACTTAGAGTTTCAAAGTTAAAAGTTTACAAGAAAGAGATGCATCCACTATTGATTTAAAAAAAAAAAAAGTATTCAGGATTTGCAAAGAATTCATGTATCTTGATAATTCTGATGAATTACATTCAAAAAGGGAATTCAGGAAGCAATTTCAGTTAAAAAGGAAGTCTTTCTGGGCTTGATAATGAAGCATAAAGCTCTCTCCTAGACTGGGGCAAAAATATATAACCAGCTAATCAATCAATTAATCTATAAACAAGCAATAATAAATTAGAAAGAAGAAACGTAACAACCCAAAACTTTTAGAAGAACATTAGTAAGTAAAGGACATTGGAGAAGGAACAGGTTGAGGTGAGAATGATGAATTCACATTTGAATATATGAATTTCAAAGTGTCTTAGAGTAAGTCCACAGTGGAGTTTGAATATAAAACTAAAAAATTATGATTAAAGCAGAGAGAAAAACATGGCAGATACTGGTGTACTGCAGTTCTTTGTTGCTATCGAGTCAGCCCTGACTCATGGTAACCCATGTGCAGCAAAGCAAAATGTTGCCTATTCCTTCTCCACTCTCATGATCGATTGTGGATTGGACCATTGAGATCCATGAGACTTTCACTGGCTGATTTTTAGAAGTAAATCACCAAGCCTTTCTTCCCAGTTCATCTTAGTCTGGAAGTTCCAGTGAAACCTTTTCAGCATCATCACAACCCACAAGCCTCTACTGATATGTGTGGTGGCTGTACATGAGGTGCATTGGCCTGGAATCAAGCCTAGGTCTCCTACATGAAAGGCAAGAATTCTACCACTGAGCTACCAATGACCCTCTATTGACAGCTGATAGATAGATAGTGTGATAGTTGAAGATCTGTCAACTTGGCTGGACTTCACTTGTGAGTGTTGTTTCTCATGATGGATCACATGACTATGTCCTAAGCGGCCGGTCAGTCTAGGGGGAGTTTCCCCAGGGGTGTGGCCTACCTGTAATACTATCC
>NW_006922187.1:1220764-1232278 GCF_000298275.1 Orycteropus afer afer | reverse complement strand
AAACATGATGTTCTCCTTCAGCTATTGATCTCTTCTGATCAAGATAATTGGACAATATTCTGTTGAGATCCACAAAGTTTTGGTTGACATTCTAAAGTAGATCAGCAGGCCTTTCTTCTTAGTCTTAATTTTGAAGCCCCACTAAGACTTGTCCATCATAGAAGACCCTACGGTATTTGAAATACCAGTAGCAGAGCTTCCAGCATCATAAACCCACTGCTATCAATTCTGATTCATAGCAATACTATAGGACAGAATAGAACTGCCCCATAGGGTTTCCAGGGTTGTAAATGTTTACAGCTATCACAAGTATCTGTCACTTTGTCATATTGTTGTGGCTTGCACGTTGCTGTGAGGCTGGAAGCTATGCCACTGGTATTTCAAATACTAGCAGGGTCACTTATAGTGGGCAGGTTTCATGGAGCTTCCAGATGAAGAAAGACTAAGAAGAAGGTTGAAGCCATCCAGTTCTGAAAAAACCGGCCACTGAAAAAGTTATGAATAGCAGTGAAACACTGTCTGATACTTTACTGGAAATCTTTATGACTATCCTGGAATCATTGTCTGATAAAGTGCTAAAGATGAGGCCCTAAGGTTGGAAGGTACTCAAAATATGACTGGGGAAATTCTTCCTCCCCAAAGTATGGTCTAACTTAATGACATGGATGGAGTAAAGCTTTCTAGACCTTCATTTGCTGATAGGATGCAACTCAAAATGGAAGGAAACAGCTGCAAATATTCATTAATAACATGGAATATACAAAGTATGAATCTAGGAAAATTGGAAGTTGTCAAAAATGAAATGGAATGCATAAAGATCAATATCCTAGGTATTAGTAAGCTGAAATGCACTTGCATTGATTGCCCCTTTTGAATTAGACAATCTTATGATCTCCTACAGGAGGAATGACAAATTGAAGAGAAAGGGCATTGCATTCATTGTCAAAAAGAACATCTTAAGGTTTTTCCTGAAGTACAGTGCTGTCAGTGATAGGATGATATCCATACTCCTACAAGGAAGAGCAGTTAATACTACTGTTATTCAAATTTATGCATGAACTACTAAAGCAAAAGACCAAGAAATTGAAGATTTTTACCAACTTCTGCAGTCTAAAATTGATCAAACATGCAATCAAGATGTATTGATAATTATTGGTGATTGGAATGTGAAAATTGGAAACCAAGACGAATCATCAGTAGTTGGAAATTATGGCCTTGGAGATAGAAATGCTGCTGGAGATTACATGATAGAATTTTGCAAGATTGGCAACTTTTTCACTGCAGATACCTTTTTTTCAACAACATGAACAGCAGCTATATACTTGGCTCTTGCCAGATGGAATATACAGAAATTAGATCAACTACATCTGTGGAAAGAGGTAATGGAGATGTTCATTATCTTCAGCCAAAACAAGGCCAGGAGCTGACTGTGGAACTTGCTCATATACAAGTTCAAGTTGAAGATGAAGAAAATTAAAACAAGCCTGTGAGAGCCAAAATACAAACTTGAGTATATCCCACCTAAATTTGGAGACCATCTGAAGAATAGATTTGACTCATTGAGCAGCAATGAGAAAAGACCAAACAAGTTATGTGATGACATCAAGAACATCATCCATGAAGAAAGCAAGAGGTCATTAAAAAGACAAGAAAGAAAGAAAAGACAAAAATGGATGTCAGAAAAATTCTGACACTTGTTTTTGAATGGAGAGTAGTCAAAGCAAATGGAAGAAATGATGAAATAAAAGAACTGAACAGAATATTTCAAAAGCCAACTCAAGAAGGTAAAGTATTATAATGAAGTGTGCAAAGTGAAATGGGGTTAGAAAACCAAAAGGGAAGATCACACTCAGTATTTCTCAAGCTGAAAGAACTGAAGAAAAAATTTAAGCTCTGAGTTACAATACTGAAGGATTCTATGGGCAAAATACTGAACAATGCAGAAAGCATAAAAAGAAGATGGAAGAAATACACATAGTCATTGTATCAAAAAGAATTGATAGATGTCCAACTATTTTAGAAGGTAGCATACAATCAAGAACCAATGGAAGGAAGAAGTTAAAGCTGCACTGAAGGAATTAGCAAAAAACAAGCCTCCAGGAATTGATGGGACACCCATTGAAATGTTTCAGTAAATGGTTGCAACATTGAAGGTGCTTACTTGTTTATGCCAAGAATTTGGAGACAGCTACCTGGCCAACTGACTGGAAGATATCAATATTTGTGTCCATTCCAAAGAAAGGTTATCTAGCAGAATGTGGATATTGTCAAACCATATCGTTAATATCACACACAAGTAAAATCTTGCTGAAGATAATTCAAAAATGATTACAGTATATTGATGGGAGCTTCCAGAAAAGCAAGCTGAATTCAGAAAAGAACGTGGAATGAAAGATATCATTGCTGATGTCAAATGGATCTTAGCTGAAAGCAAAGAAAGATGTCTCCCTGTGTTTTATTGACTATGCAAAGGCATTCAACTGTGTGGATCATAAACAATTATGGATAAAACTGAGAAGAATGGGAATTCCAAACCCTTATTTGTTCTTATGAGGAACCTATACATAGACTAAGATGCTATCATTCAAACAGAACAAGGGGAAATTGCTTGCTTTAAAATTGGGAGGGGTATACATCAGGGTTGTATCCTTTCACCACACTTATTCAATCTGTATGCTGAGCAAATAATTCTGAGAAGCTGGACTATATGCAGTTGAACTATATGCAGCATCAGGATTGGAGAAGGACTCATTAACAACCTGCAATATTCAGATGACATCACTTTACTTGCTAAAAGTGAAGAGGACTTGAAGCACTTACTCATGAAGGTAAAAGATTAAATCTTCAGTATGGATTACACTTCACATAAAGAAAAGGAACATCCCCAAAACTGGACCAATAACCAACATAAATGGAGAAAAATTTGAAATTGATTTCATTTTACTTGGATCCACAATCAACACCCATGGAAGCAGGAGTCAGGAAATCAGATATTGTATTGCACTGGGGAAATCTGCTGCAAAGAATCTCTCTAAAGTGTTAAGAAGCAAAGATGTCACTCTGAAGACTAAGGTGCACCTAACCCAAGCCATGTTATTTTCAATCACCTCATTGAAAGCTGCTGGACAACAAATAAGGAAGACCAAAGAAGAATTTATGTCTTTGAATTACAGTGTTGGCAGAGAATACTGAAAATATCATGGACTGCCAGAAGAATGAACAAATCTGTCCTGGAAGAAGTTTAGCCAGAATCCTCCTTAGAAGCAAAAATGGCCAGAATTCATATCACCTACTTTGGTTATTCCCTGGAGAAAGGTGTCATTCTTGGTAAAGTAGAGGTTTGGAAAAGAAGGGTAAGACCCTCAATGAGATAGATTGACATGGTGGCTGCAATGATGGGCTCAAGCACAGCAGGGATTGTGAGAATGGCACAGGACAGGGCAGTGTTTTGTTCTGTCACACATAGGGTCACTGTGAGTTGGAGCCAACTCCATGGCACCTAATGACAAAAACAACAAATGTTTATGAAAGCAAACTGCCTGATCTTTCTCCCATGGAGCAGCTGGTAGGTTTCAATTGCCAACCTTTTGGTTAGTAGCCAATGCTTTAACCACTGTACTACTAGAGCTCCCTAGCATCATAAATCAAACACCAAACTCACTGACATCCAATCAAGTCCAACTCATAGCAACCCCCATTGGGTTTCCAATGCTGTAAATCTTTATGGAAGTAGACTGCCTCATCTTCTTTCCATGGAGCAGTTGGTGGGTTTGAACCACCTATCTTTTAGTTAGCAGACAAATGCCTTAGCATAATAAGAATGTGCAAACTTCTATAGTACAACAAAATGAAAAATAGATAATGGTATAGATATATAGATGAAACCTTGGGAGTAGAGATAATAAATGAAGGAGAAGAGTGCCAGCATCTAGAGATCAAGACAAAATGAGTAACCAGCAAAAGAGGCTCAAGAGGAGTAGTGAGAAAGTGAAATTGAACATAAAATGAAAGTGGTATCAAAGTAAGAATATATCAAGACAAAAGGTCCTAGTGCTCAACAGTGATAAATGCTTTTGACAAGACTAGTCCAAAAAGAATTTGAAGATATTCACAGGATTTAGCAACACGACTGTAAGTCTAGTGAGTGAGGCTTCCTTGGAAAGACCTGAGTCAGGTGACTTAAAGGATGAATAGATTTATCCAGGCAAGGGGAGAAGGATATCCCATATCCAGTGTCTTTTAAACTTCACCACTTGAGCCACTCAAACTTATCTGGATTGAGTAGAAGAAAAAGCTCTTGAGCAACATTTTGTGGGGCTGTAATTTTTCTAAACTCATTTTTATAAATAAAGTGTGGGTTTGCTTACACAAGGCTTACATTGTGTCTCCACCCAAGGTATATTTCTCATCTGGGTTATTTCCTTTTGAAAATGTGCAGCCAATAGTAGTGAGTCTTAACTCCCAAGTGTCTGCAACTATTTATATAATGCAATGGGTTGCTTTACTCCCTATCATATTACCTCTGTATTTCATAAGTGAATAATTTCCTTATAATTATGATACCTAATTGGAACCTGTCCATCTTAGCTGAATTGGAGAACTTGGCCTTTTAGGTGGTCAGGTCTGAACTCACTTGATGAAAGACATATTTTTCAGTGGTGAGAGGCTGGGGTTGGATTTGGGTTGGAAAGGAGAATTAAGATGCAGACTATTCTGTGAGAGGCACTATCTAAAAGAAAAATAAGCTATCCATGATAAAAATAATTTATTTTCTCAGATCAAACTTTTACACACTTACTAAAATAAAATCCATATAAAAAGAAATTCAATTTAAAAATAAATACATGGAATAATGTTCGATTGCTCTAGTAACTTAAGAAATGCCTATTGAATTGAAGTAAAAATTTTCACCACTTGATTCACAATATTTTCTTTTAAAATACTGATAACTAAAGCTAATGAATATGTGGTAAACCCAGAACCTTTGATCATTCTTGTTATCAGGATAAAGTTAAGTAATTATTTTGGAAAAAGATCCAGAACTATGAAACAAGAGATATAAAAATGTTTATATATCTTGATCCAGTAATTCTTCATCAGATAACTTATCTTAAGAAAATAACCCAAAATTTTGAAAAATTATATATGTATGTATGTGTAGCGGTATGAATTTCAGCACATATATTCAGGGTGCAAGCAATATCTTAATTTCTATAACTCAACTCAATTTCTGACTCTGAAACCCATTTCTTTCAATGTCCTGGAAAATTTAATCTCAGTTATGGGGTTTTCCTGAATTCAGGCTGTAGCAGGGTCCCAGAATCGGTATACAATACTGAAGCAACATGAGGTTGGGATAAGGCTGGTCAAGTTATCCGTTGATCCACCCTCTCAGCACCTTGGAGCTCAGCCTTCTTCTGTTCCTTCCAAACCTTATGTAAGGCAAAGGGATCACGGCTAAGGCTGAGGACTTTATCCCAGGTGCTACACCATGCACAAGCCTATGTTAGGTAGTAGGCTCTTGCCACCTTCCCAGTTGTTTTGCCAGGAGGAAGACCTTGGGTTCCTGCCCTCTTGATGTTCTTGTGTACATAGCCAACAGAATTTAGGGAAAGTATTCAAAAAGGAGGAGAAAGAGTCAAGCTTTTACTTTTGATGCTTTAATATACTCTGCCTCTCTCCAGATCCCGGCTGCCCTTTCCTTTCAACCCACCTCTACCCATGCTCCTATCTCAAGCTTTTGAAAACAAAAGTCAAGAAGAGAAGAATTTATGGATCATTGTGTTTTTAGCCAATCCCCAATCTTCCCTTAAATCAGAGTAAGAAAAGGGTTTAAAAAAAAAAAAAAAACAACTATGTTAGGATGGGGGAAGGGGCACACATCCAGAAGGAAAAAATATTATCTCAAAATATTTTCCTGATATATATGTATGCAAATTGTCATGACTAAAAAACAAAAAAGATAAGAAAACTATAAACAACCAAAATACCCAATAGTGGGGACATGATCTTGTATCAATGACCAGAGCAGATATTTTTTAAAACATTACCTTAATTTTGTGCTAATAACAGTCTTTGGTTTTGTGATATTCAATAATTAGATAAAGCATCAACCTGCAAAAATATGTGTTTAATAATACCCTAATTGTATGTAAACATATTTTATACTATTGTAAAAACTTAAAGGCAACAGCAAAAATGAAAATATTTGATGTGTTTGGGTAGCAGGATTATGTGTGAATTATTTTTTTTATAAGGATTATGTAACAACATTAAAAATAAATAGAAACTAATAGGGGAAATGGTTTTTTCCATATTTGAAATGAGAAATGCAGAAATCCTTGTGAATTTCACCTCAAAGGCTTTTGTCAAGATCCAGTTCCAAGAATTCAAAGCTATCCCTGCTGCTGCTATTGTTAATGAGCTGGGATTCCAAAGACAGTTTATTTTCCTCTTGATTTAATTTTTCTCTAGTTTGCTAAGACCTTTTTTCTGCCTCTCCAAATATTATCCATCCATTAGAATAAGAAAAGAACGTGGACAGAGTAGCCAATGAAACTTCTGATGAGAGGGGGCCAACATCTGGCCCAGGTGATATAGTATTTATATGTAGTAAAGGAGTGAGCATGTTATTGAGGTCTTACTATGTTCTAAATGCTGGAGTAGATTCTTTACTGCCATTATCAAATTTAATATGGTCTATTGATCCATTTTGTCAATGTGAGAACTAAGGCATAGCGAGGACAAGTGATTTGCCAAATTGAGTATGAACTCAATGACAAAGTCAGAATTCATACTCAAGTCTGGCTGAGTCCAACACATCAATGATTTTATTTGAGATACTCCTTGAAGGGGAGTCCATTTCATCCTTCTAAGGGAAAATTTACACCACTCATCTGTCAGTTTGTCATATAGTGGTGGCTTGTGTGTGGCTATGAGGTTAGAGGTTATGCCAGTGGTATTTCACACACCTGCAGGGTCACCCATGGTGGACAGGTTTCAGCAGAGCTTCCAGACTAAACAGACTGGGAAGAAGGATGGGGCCATCCACTTCTGAAAAAAAAAAAGGACCAGTGAATACCTTAAGAATAGCAGTGAAACACTGTCTGATATATTACTGGAGAACTTTATAAGTAGTCCGGAAACACTGTCTGATATACTGTCAGAAGATGAGTGCCTCAGGTGGGAAGACACTCAAAATACGACTGGGAAAGAGCTGCCCCCTCAAAGTAGAGTTGACCTTAATGATGTATACGGAATAAAGCTTTCTGGACCTCCAATTGTTGATGATGCATGACTCAAAATGAGAAGAAACAGCTACAAACATCCACTGATAATCAGAACATGGAATATACAAAGCATGAATCTAAGAAAATAGGAAGAGATCAAAAGTAAAATAGAACACATAAAGATAGATATCTTAGGGATTAGCAAGCTAAAATGTACTAGTGTGGGCCATTTTTAATTGAACAATCATATGATCTACCATGCTCACAATGACAAATTGAAGAGGAATAAGGTAGCATTCCCAGTCAAAAAGAATGTTTGAAAATCTATACTGAAGCACAATACTGTCAGTGATATGATAATATCCATCTCTTACAAGGAAGACCAGTTAATACTACTATTATCCACATTTACACACCAGCCACTAAAGTCAAGGATAAAGAAATTAAGGATTTTTACCAACTGTTTCAGTCTGAAATTGCCCAAACATGTAATCAAGATGTATTGATAATTACTGGTGCTTGGGATGCAAAAGTTGGAAACAAAGAAGAATCATTACTAGTTGAAAAATATGGTCTTGTTGATAGAAATGACACTGTAGATCTTATGATAGAATTTTGCAAGACCAATGACTTATTCATTGAAAAATACCTTTTTTAAAAAAAAAAAACAAAACATAAATGGTGGTTATACACATGGACTTTGCTAGATGATATATACAGGAATCAGATTGACTGCAATCTGTGGAAAGAGGCAATGGAGAAGCTCAATATCTTCAGCTAAAACAAGACCAGGAGCTGATAGTGGAACAGACCATCAATTGCTCATATGAAAGTTCAAGTTGAAGCTGAAGAAAATTAACACAAGTCTATGAGAGACATTGATTATATCTCACCTAAATTTAATGACAATCTGAAGGAGAGTTTTCACTCACTGAACATCAGTGACTGAAAACCAGACAAGTTGTGGGATGACATGAAGAACACCATACATGAAGAACAAAAAAAGTCATTAAAAACACAGGCAAGGATACTACACAAAAACATTGTTCTACATACCACTTTAGTGAGTAGCAACTGGGGTCCTGAAAGCTTGCACGTGGCTGTTTAAATGCAACAATTGGTCTCTCCTCACCTGGAGCAAAGAAGAATGAAGTAAACCAAAGACACATGGAAACAATTAATCTAAGAGACTAGTGGACCATGAGAACCTTAGCCTATATGACCATGAAACTAGAATACCTAGATGGTGCCTGCCTACCACTGTCAATCACTCGGAAAGGAATCAGTGCAGAAGATCCTGGATAGAGGGGGAGAACAATGTGCAGTAAAACTCAAAACCATAAAAATGACCAGGCTTACTGGTCTTATAGAGTCTGGTGAAACCCTCTAGTTAGCCTTCAGGCCTGGAATTGAACTCACTCCTGTGGCTTTCAGCCAAAAAATAGACAGGCATATAGAGCAAACATTTACACCAGGTAGATATACTCCTTAGAATGATCAATCATGGGAGAACAGAAGGGCAATGTTTGCATAGGAAGATAGCTCAGGGGGCAGGAATGCATAGGAAGGAAGGACACAGGAAACAGGTAACTTCAGGAAAGAGGTGGGAAGAGAGCTATTACATTGTGGGATTGTAGTCAATGTGATGAAACAAAATATGTATGCTGTATGGAAAATGAATTTGCTCTGTAAATTTTCACCCAAATCACAATAAAATAATAATAATAATAAAAGGTAAGGAAGAAAAGACCAAAATAGATGCCAGAAGAGACTCTAAAACTTGGTCTTGAATGAAGCTAAAGCAAATGGAAGAAATGAGAAAAGAGCTGAAGAGAAGATTGCAAAGAGCAGCTCTAGAAGAAAATGAAATGTTCAAAGGCTTCGAGTTAGGAAACCAAAAGAGAAGAACACACCCAACATTTCTCAACCTGAAAGACCTGAAGGAAAAATCCAGGCCTCAAGATGCAATTTTGAAGGATCATATTGGCAAAATATTGAATGATACAGGAAACATCACAGGAAGACAGAAGGAATACACAGTCTCTATAAAAAAAAAGAATTGGTCAACATTCATCTATTTCAGGAGGCAGCATATGAACAAGCACCAATGGTACTGAAAGAAGAAGTCAAAACTGCACTGAAGGAACTGGCAAAAAACAAGACTCCAGGAATTGATAGAATACTCATTGAGATGTTTCAATAAACAGATGCAACACTGCAGACACTTATTCATCTATGCTAAATAATTTGGAAGACAGCACCTGGCCAACTGACTGGAAGAGACCCATATTTATACCAGTTGCAAAGGAAAGTGATGCAACAGAATGCAGAAATTGTCGAACAATATCATTAATATTGCATGCAAGTAAAATTTAGCTGAAGATCATTCAAAAATGGTTACAACAGTACGTTGACAAAGTACATCCAGAAATGTAAGCTGGATTCAGAAAAGGATATAGAATGAGGGATATCATTGCTGAAGTCAGATGGATCTTGGCTGAAAGCAAAGAATGTTAGAAAGATGTTTACTTGTGTTTTATTGACTATGTAAAGGCATTTGACTGTGTGGATCAAAACAAATTATGGATAACATTGAGAAGAATGAGAATTCCAGAACACTTAATTGTGTTCATCAGGAACCTGTACATATACCACGAGGCTGTTGTTTGAACAGAAAAAGGGAATACTAGATAGTTTTTAATCAAGAAGGGTGTGCATCAGGATTGTACCCTTTCACCATACTTATTCAAACACTATGCTAAACAAATAATCCAGGAAGCTGGACTATATGAATAAGAATGTGACATCAGGATTGGAGGAAGACTCATTAACAACTTGTGACATACAGATGACATGACCTTGCTTGCTAAAAGTGAAGAAGAATTGAAGCACACACTGATGAAGATTAAAGACTACAGTCTGTATTATGGATGACATCTTAGCATAAAGAAAACGAAAATCCTCACAACTGGACCAATTAGCAACACCATGATAAATGGAGTAAAGATTGAAGTTTTCAAAGATTTCATTTTACTTGGATCCAAAACCAACAGCTATGGAAGCAACAGTCAAGAAATCAGACATCACATTGCACTGGACAAATCTGTTGCAGAAAAACTTCTTTAAAGTGTTGAAGAACAAAGATGTCACTATGAGAACTAAGGTGCACCTAACCCAAGCCATTCAATTTTCAATTGCTACCATTTATGAATATGAACTCAAGACAATGAATAAGGAAGAGTAAAGAAAAGTTGATGGCTTTGAATTATGGTGTTGGCAAAGAATACTGAGAATATCATGGATTGCCAGAAGAATGGACAAATCTGTTCTAGGAAAAGTGTAGCCAGAATACTTCTTGGAAGTAAGAATGGCCAGACTTCTCACTTACTTTGGTCATGTTGTCAGAAGGGACCATTCCATGGAAAAGGATATCATGCTTGATAACATGAAAGGTCAGAGAAAAAGTAGAAGACCCTCAATAAGATGTAGTGAGACAGTGGCTGCAATGATGGGCCCAAATATAGCAAGGATTTTGAGGATGGTGCACACCAAGCACAGGGTCTGCTGTACATAAGGTCACCATGAGTCAGAGCCAACTTGATGGCACCTAGCAACAACAACAAGAAAAGGAAAAACTTAAACAATAAAATGAAAATTTTATTACCATCATAAATTAGGGGAAACATTAAGTAATGTACTACTCTCACTGGAAAGTCGTAATATCACGGCCTGCATTTCCCAAAAGCTTGGTTTATAAAATGCTCCTTGATAGAAATGCTCTATGGCCAAAGAGGAGTCACTGGGTGGTGGAAATTGTAAACATGGTCCTCCCAAAGCCACCTTAGAGAAAAGGCCTAGAGATCTAATTCCATACTAACAGCCACTGAAAACAATTGGAAACACTAGAATTCTACTCTGGCATCCATGGGTTTGCTATGAGTTGGAATCGACTAGACAGCAAGGAGTTATAGCAAAATAACATGGGGAAGTGCTGTATGTAAGTCTCCTTTTGGAAATTCACAGTGCACTTAAAATTCGTGAGCAGTAAGATCAAAAACAAAATAAAACTTCTTTTAAATAATTTTTAATCCTATATATCTAAGACTTATTATTCAAATTTATGTACAGCCAAAGATGAAGAAATTGAAGATTTTTACCAACTTCTGCAATATGAAATTGCCAAACACACAGTTGAGATCTATTGATAATTACTGGTGATTGGAATGCAAAAGTTGGAAACAAAGAATTATCAGTAGTTAGAAAATATGGGTTTAGTGATAGAAAT
>NW_006922187.1:1181794-1207776 GCF_000298275.1 Orycteropus afer afer | reverse complement strand
AGGATAATGTGAAGAACTATACTCCAACAAATTTGAAAATCTGGAGGAAATGGACAGTTTTCTAGAAACACACCACTTACCTAAACTAACACAGATTGATGTGGAAAAGTTGAACAGGCCCATCACAAAAGAAGTAATTGAACAGGTCATCAAAAAATTACCAACTAAAAAAAGTCCTAGCCCAGATGGTTTCACTGGAGAATTCTACAAAACATTTAGAGAAGAACTGATACCAATCCTACTCAAACTATTCCAAAACATAGAAAAGGATGGAATCCTCCCTAACTCATTTTATGAAGCAAGCATAATCTTAATACCAAAACCAGGGAAAGACATTACCCAAAAGGAAAACTACAAACCAATATCCCTCATGACTATAGATGCAAAAATCTTCAACAAAATCCTAGCCAACAGACTCCAACAACATATCAAAAAAATCATTCATTATGACCAAGTGGGGTTCATATCAGGTATGCAAGGATGATTCAACATTAGAAAAGAAAAAGTCAACATCATCCACCACATAAATAAAACATAGGAGAAGAACCACATATTCATATCAATTGATGCAGAAAAGGCATTTGTTAAAATCCAACACCCATTGCTGATCAAAACTCTCAGCAAAACAGGAATAGAAGGGACATTCTTCGACATAATAAAGGGCATCTATGCAAATTCAATGGCCAACATTATACTCAATAGAGAGAGATTGAAACCGCTCCTCCTGTGAACAGGAGCCAGACAAGGATGCCCTCTATCACTACTTCTATTCAATACTGTATTGGAAATCCTAGTCAGGACCATAAGATAAGAAAGGGAAATCAAAGGCATCCAAATTGGTAAGGAAGAAGTCAAACTATCCCTATCTGCTGATGATATGATCTTATACCTAGGAAACCCAAGAGACTCAGTCAAAAATTTACTGGAACTAATTGAGAGATTTAGCATCGTGGCAGGATACAAGATTAACATCCAAAAATCAGTTGGATTCCTCTACACCAGCAAAGAGATTGTTGAAAAAAAAAAAAAAATAAGGAATAACTACCAAAAAAAAATAAAATATTTGGGAATAAATCTTACCAGGGACACAAAAGACCTCTGCAAAGAAAACTATAAAAAAAAACTACTTCAAGAAACCATAAGAGATCTACATAAATGGAAGAACATCCCATGCTTATCGATAGGAAGATTGAACATTGTGAAAATATCAATTCTACCCAAAGCAATCTATATGTTCAATGCAATCCCAATCCAGATCCCATCAACATTCTTTCGGTATATGGAAAAACCAATCACTAACTTTCCATGGAAAGGAAAGAGACTTCAGATAAGCAAAGCACTATTGCAGAAGAAGAACAAAGCAGGAGGTCGCACAGTGCCAGATCTTAAAACCTACTATACAGCCACAATAGTCAAAACTGCCTGGTATTGGTATAATGACAGACACGTAGACCAATGGAATAGAATTGAGAACCCAGAAATAAATTCATCGACCTATGGTCAGTTGATCTTTGACAAAGGGCCAAAATCCATTAAATGGGGAAGAGAATATTTGTTTAATAAATGGTGCTGACAAAACTGTATATCCATTTGCAGAAATATGAACCAAGATCTGTACCTCACATCATACCCAAAACTAACTCCAAATGGATTAAAGACTTAAATGTGAAACTTAAAACTATAGAGTTCCTCAAGGAAAAACTAGGGGCAAATTTAGGGGCCCTAATATATGGAATAAATAGACTATCAAGCATAACCCAAAATGCACAAACAGCAGATGAGAAACCAGATGTTTGGGATCTTTGCAAAATTAGATTTTTTATGTACTTCCAAAGACTTTTCCAAAAAAGTCAAAAGGGAACCTACAGATTGGGAAAAATATTTGGCAATGACATATCTGACAAGAGACTTATCTCTAGAACTTATAGAAAACTCCAAGACCTCAATAACAAAAAAACAAATAATCCAACTAAAAAATGGGCAGAAGACATGAATAGACACTTCACCAAAGAAGATATTCAGGTGGCCAACAAACATATAAAGAAATGTTCATGATCATTAGCCATTGTTGTTGTTGTTGTTGTTATGTGCCATCGAGTCGGACCCGACTCATAACGACCCCTCCTTGGTTTTCCGAGGCAGTATCACTATGGAAGTAGATTGCCCAACCTTCTTTCCGAGGAGTGGCTGATGGGTTTGAACTGCCAGACTTCTGGTTAGCAGTCAAATGCCTTAGGCACTATGCTACCAGAGCTCCCCATTAGCCATTAGAGAGATGCAAATCAAAACAATGAGATACCATCTTGCTCCAGCACTAGTAGTAAAGTTCAACAAGACACAAAATAACAAATGCTGGCAAGGACGTGGAGAGATTGAGACTCTCATACACTACAGGTGGGACTGTAGAATGGTACAGCCACTGTGGAAAGCAGTATGGCGATTCCTTCAAAAGTTGGAATTAGAAATACCATTTGACCCAGCCATTCCATTACTAGGTATATATCCTAAAGAAGTGAGAGCCATGACAAAAACAGGCATATGCACACCCATGTTCATTGCAGCACAATTTACAATAGCCAAAAGATGGAAACAACCTAGGTGTATATCAACTGAGGAATGAATAACCAGACCATGGTATATACACACAATGGAATACAATGAAACCCTAAAGAATAACCTAGAATCTGCAAAACACCACATAACGTGGATAAACTTGGAGGACATTATGATGAGTGAAATAAGTCAATCACAGAAGGATAAATATTGCATTAGTTCATTATTGTAAAAGTCAAGGAAAGGTTTATCTGTGGAAGGAAATTTTCTTTGTTGATTACCAGAGGTGTGAGGGGAGGGGAGTGAACACTGTTACATAGGTAGAGATAAGTATTGATTTGGGTGAAGAGAAGGACAATGTACCAAATGTTAGTGATCAACATGGTGGCATTGAGGAAGAGGAAGCCATAGAGAGGTACATGAGAGGTACAGACAACAAACACATACAGTACTGCATTGTCAGTGAAGGCAACAAGGGTACATGGGTGGATAGATGGGTGGACAGGCTGAACTATTAGGTATGTCTACAAAGCAGGGAGTGTACCCAAGACCATGTATAGGGTAGGGAGACAATGGTCCTATAAGTGTCCTTGAATGATCTATAAGAATTCCCAGGTGTATAGTAGAGCTGACAAAGGTTGTAGTCACTTCTTGGTCACAGCCAGCTACCCAGAGGGACCGAGTAGTGGACCCTGTGGGCTCGGAACCATAATCACAGGGGACATCAAGCTCAATTGGCATGACATACTGCACAAAACATTGTTCCACCTCCTACTTTGGCAAGTAGCAACTGGTATCTTAAAAGCTTGCAAGCAGCCATCTAGATGCAACAATGGGTCTCTCCTTGTCCAGAGCAAAGAATAATGAAGGAAACCAAAGATTCATGGAAATAATTAGTCCTAGGGACTGGTACACCATGCAATCCTCAGTCTAGACTACTATGAGACCAGAAGAACTAGGTGGTGCCTGGCTATCACTGTCAACCACTCAGAGGGGGATCTATATAGGAGATCCTGGATAGAGAGGGAGAACAATGTGGAACAAAACTCAAAATAATTTGGAAAAAAAAAAAAAAAGAAGAGGGGGATCAGGTTTGCTGGTCTAATGGAGCCTGTGGAACCAGTGAGACTATGGCCCCTAGCTACCCTTCACGTCTGGAATTGAACCCACACCTGTGGCTTCCAGTCAAACAAAAGACAGGCATATGAGTTGAACATTTACCTAAGTTAGATACACTCCTTGGAGATAACAATATTGGGAGAAAGAAGGGCTGTTTATGCACAGGGAGATAGCTCAGGGGGTTGGGGTGCATGGAGGGATGGACACAGGAAAGAGGTAACGATCGGGAGGAGGTGGGAGGGTAGCTGTTGTATTGTGTTAAATTGTAGGCAATGTTATAAGACAAAGTATATGTGAATTTCTGTATGGAAAGTGAATTTGCTCTATAAATTTTCACCCAAATCACAATTAAAAAAAAAAAAAGAAAAGAAAAGAAATCAGACAATTTACTGCTCTGGGCAAATCTGCTTCAACAGAACTCTCTAAAGTGTTAAACAGCAAAGACGTCACTTTGAGGACTGAGGTGCAGCTGATCCAAGCCATGGCATTTGCAAGAGTCTCATACGCATGTGAAAGCTGGGCAATGGATAAAGAAGACAGCAGAAGAACTGAAGCATTTGAATTGTGTTGGTGAAGAATACTGAAAAGACTATGGATTGGAGGAAGAAAGAAGAAATCTATCATGGAAGAAATACAGCCTAATACTCCTTAGAAATGAGAAGGGCCAGAGTCTCATGTAGTTTGATCGTGTTGTTAGAAGGGACCAGTCCTTGGAGAATGATATCATGACAGGAAAAGTAGAGGGTGAGTGAAATAAGAGAAGACCCTTGAGAAGAGATGGATTGACAGAGTGGCTCTGATGATGGCCTCAAGCACAGCAAAAGTTGTGAGGATGGTGCATGATCAGGCAGTTTTTCATTCTGTTGTACATAAAACTGCTATGAGTCAGCACCTAACAAAAGCAACACAGATAAGATTTATTTAGGCAAATAATCCTTTACATATTAATACTTATTACAACTCTTGACCCCATTGCACAAACCTGATTCTGAGAATCCAGGGGATGCTAAAGGGAGCTATGTTCAAGGGAAGAGAGGATGTTTTGTTAGAGAGGGGGACTTGACAGTAGGAGAGTCATAGTAGAAGAGAGGATGCTCTTTTGATTCTGATTCAAACCAGAATGGCTTTAGCAGAGAGAACACTCAAGGAAGTATGACTCCACTTTGGCACAGAAAGAACTTACAGCTTTGGGACTTCAGCTGAAAAGCAGCACCATGGTACAAATATGAGATAAATCAAGGGGAACAGGTCTGTAATGAGACACCCTCTAGGGATTTCAAAGCCACAAACAGTGAGGGGGTTAGAGTAAGAGAGGAGGCATCATGTCCAGCCCTCACTAAATATGTTGGTTATTAAATGCTAAAGAGGGCAAGGGGGAAAGTTTGCTTGAACATACTTGAGATACTCCTGTGTCTCCAACAAGTGTCTGAATATACAAGCATACCTTGTTTCACTGCACTTTGCTTTATTGTCCTTTGCAGATATTGCAGGTTTTTTGTTTTTGTTTTTCATTTTTACAAATTTATAGTTTGCAGCAACCTGGCATTGAGTAAGTGTACGATTGTCATTTTTCTAACAGCAAGTACTCATTTTGTGTCTCTGTGTCACATTTTGGTAATTCTCATAGCATTTCAAACATTTTATAATGCTTTATCACACTAAATAGACTATAACTTTTTTATAATGTTGTATCACACTTACTAGACTACAATTGCTGTTAGATGCCGTCGAATCATCTCTGACTCATAGCGACCCTATGCACAGTAGAATGAAACACCTCCCGGTCTCACACTAGGTCCACAATCCCCACTATACTTGACCCCATTGCCACAGTCACTGTGTAAATCCATCTTGTTGAGGGTCTTCCTCTCTTTCTTTGACCCTTCCCTTTACCAAGCATGACATCTTTCTCCAGTGAATGGTCCCTTCTAATAACATGACCAAATTAGGTGAGATGAAGTCTGGCCATTCTTGCATCCAAGGAGCATTCCACGTGCACTTCCTCCAGGACAGATTTGTTAGTTCTTTTAGCAGTCCATGGTATGTTCAGCACTCTTTGCCAATACTACAACTCAAAAGTATCAATTTCTCTTCAGTCTTCTTTATTCATTGTCCAGCTCTCACATGCATATGAGGCAATTGAAAATATCATGAGTTGGGTCAGGTGCATGTTAGTCCTCAAGGAGATATCTTTGCTCTTCAGCACTTGAAAGAGGTCCTTTACGGCTGATTTGCCCAGTGCTATACATTGTCTGATGTACTGACTGCTGCTTCCATTGATGTCAGTTGTAGAACCAAGCAAGGTGAATCCCTTGCCAACTTCAGTCTTTTCTCCATCCACTGTGAATTTGTTTATTGGACCAGTTGTGAGAATTTTTGTTTTCTTTGTATTGAGGTGTAATACATACTGCAGACTGTATCTTCATCAGTAAGTGTTCCAAGTCATCCTCACTTTCAGCAAGTAAAATTGTGTCATCTGTGTATCACAGGTTGTTAATGAATCTTATTCCAATCCTGATGCCACGTTCTTCTTCATATAGTCCAGCTTCTCAGATTATTTGCTAAGCATACAGACTGAATAAGTATGGTGAAAGAGTACAACCCTGACACACTCCCTTCTTGATTTTAAACCATGCAGTGTCCCCTTGTTCGGTTTGAACCACAGCCTCCTGGTCTATGTATAAGTTCCACATGAGTACAATTAAGTGTTCTGGAATTCCCATTCTTCTAAATGTTATCCACAATTTGTTATGATCCACACTATCAAATGCTTTTTCATAGCCAATAAAACACAAATAAATATTGTTCTGGTATTCTCTGCTTTGAACCAAGATCCATCTGACATCAGCAATGATATCCCTCATTCCACATCCCCTTCTGAATCCAGCTTGCATTTCTGGAACTTCTCTGTCAATATACTGCTGCAACTGTTTTTTAATTATCTTCAGTAAGATTTTAATTGCGTGCAATATTAATGAAATTGTTCGATAATTTCCACATTCTGTGGGGTCACCTTTCTTTGGAATGGGTACAAATATGGATCTCTTCCAGTCAGTTGGCCAGGTAGTTGTCTTCTAAATCTCTTGGCATAACTGAGTGAGTACCTCCAGAGGGGCATCCATTTGTTGAAACATCTCAACAGGTATTCCGTCATTTCCTGGAGCCTTGTTCTTTGCCAATTCCTTCAGTGTAGCTTTGACTTCTTCCTTCAGTACTATTGGTTCTTGAACATATGCCACTCCTGAATGTATGAAGATTGACCAGTTCTTTTTAGTACAGTGACTCTGTGTATCATTTCCATCTTCTTTTGATGTTTCCAGCATCATTCAATATTTTGCTCATAGAATCTTTCAGTATTGCAACTCGAGGTTTAAATTTTGTCTTCAGTTCTTTCAGCTTGTGAAATGCTGAGTGTGTTCTTCCCTTTTGGTTTTCTAACTCCAGGTCTTTGCACATTTCATTATAGTAATAGGCTTCATCTGCTCGAGGTGCTCTTTGAAATCTTCTGTTCAGCTCTTTTATCTTATCATTTCTTCCATTTGCTTTAGCTACTCCCTGCTCAAGAACAAGTTTCAGAGTCTCTTCAATATCCATTGCAATCTTTTCTTCCTTTCTCATCTTTTTAGTGACCTCTTGCTTTCTTCATTGATGATGTTCTTCATGTCATCTCACAGTTCTTCTGGTTTTTGGTCATTGGTGTTCTATGCACCAAATCTGTTCTTTAGATGGTCTCTAAATTCAGGAGGGACATAATCAAGATCATATTTTGACTCTTGTATACTTGTTTTAATTGTCTACAACTTCAGGTAGAACTTGCATATGAGCAGTTGATGGTCTGTTCCACAATCAACTCCTGGCCTTGTTTTAGCTAAAGATACTGAGTTTCTTCATAGCCTCTTGCCACAGATGTAGTCAATCTGATTCCTGTGTACTCTATCTGGCAAAGTCCACGTGTATAGCCACCATTTCTGTTGTTGAAAAAAGGTATTTGCAATGAGTAAGTCATTGGTCTTGCAAAATTCTGTCATGAGATCTCCAGCATTATTTCTGTCAAACAAAGCCAAATTTTCCAAATAGCAGTGATTCTTCTTTGTTTCCAACTTTTGCATTCCAGACACCAGTGATAATTAACACATCTTAATTGCATGTTCAGTCAATTTCAGACTGCAGAAGTTGAGAAAAATCTTCAATTTCCTCATCTTTGGCTTCGGTGGTTGGTGGGTAAATTTGAATAATAATAGTATTAACTGGTCTTCCTTGTGGGCATATGGATATTATCCTATCACTGACAGCATTGTTCTTCAGGACAGATCTTGAAACATCCTTTGTGATGATGAATGCCACACCAATCCTCTTCAAATTTTCATTCCTGGCATAATAGGTCATATGGTTGTCTAATTCAAAATGGCCAAAACCAGTCCATTTCAGCTCACTAATGCCTACAATAGGAGCTCTGGTAGCATAGTGGCTAAAGCACTTGACTGCTAACCAGAAGGCTGGTGGTTCAAACCCACCAGCCACTCCTCGGAAGGAAGGTTGGGCAATCCTACTTCCGTAGTGATATTGCCTCAGAAACCCAAGGAGGGGTCGCTATGAGTCGGGGCTGACTCGATGGCACATAACAACAACAACAACAACAAAATGCCTACAATATCAATCTTTATGTGTTCCATTTCATTTGTGACAACTTCCAATTTTCCTAGATTCATACTTTGTATATTCCACATTCTGATTAATAGATGTTTGCAGCTGCTTCTCCTCAACTTGTGTCATGCCACATCAGCAAATGGTGGTCCCAAAAGCTTTACTTTATCTATACCGTTAAGGTTGGTTCTACTCTGATGAGGCAGCTCTTTCCCAGTCATATTCTGAGTACCTTCCAACCTAAGGGGCTCATCTTCCTGCACTGCATTGGACAATGTTTCTGTGCTATTCATAAAGTAGCCCAGTAATGTATGAGGCAGTGTTTCTCTGCTATTCATGTGGTTTTCCCTGGTAAATTGTTTGAGAAGTGGATGACCTCTTCCTTCTTCCTAGTCTCTCAATCTGTAAATTGAGTTGAAACCTGTGCACTATGTGAAATCCTACTGGTGTTTGAAACACCAGTGGCACAGCCTCAAGCCTCACAGCAACACGCAAGCCACCACAGTAATACAAACTGACAGACAAGGTCATCTCCCTTAGTTGTTTGAAACCTCTCTGCCCTCTCCTTACCTGGATCCTACCCGAATTATGTGACTTTGTCGTCCCTGGTTTTCCCCTCCCATTCCTACTTCATGGGTGGTGTCTGTCTCCTTCCCCTTGTGTGGATCCTGCAGCTTCTGTCATCCCTGGTGTTCCCCTCCCTTTCCTGCCTCTGGCTAGACTGTGATAGTGTAAACATAATCTTTGTATGCACTGGGAAACCAAAGTTTCTGTGTGACTCCCTGTATTGTGATATTTGTTTTATTGCAGAGGTCAGGAACTGAACCACAATATCTCCAAGGTATGTCTATTATCTTGGCCATGGAAGGAAAGAGATGGCAAACTCAGAAGAGTTTAATGAGCAATAATTTAAAGAAGGGACTTCTTACACAGATGCAGAGAGCATCAATAAAAGATGATAAGGTACCCAGAAACTAGCAACTGCAGTAAGCTTATACCACAATTGGGTCTGAAGGGAAAAGGGCAAAAAACAAAACAAACAAAAAAAAAAAACAGTGTTCTCAGAACTGGTGAGAAGTGGAACCATGAAAGAGGCACCATCTCTCAGGAGTCAGGGCAAAACATGATAACCAGCTGGAGCTATGACATTTGGAAAGGACTGGGTAGCCTTAGAAGCAGATGGAGAAAGTAGCTAGTAAAATATGAGTAATTACTATTAAATGGGCATAATCTGAGGTGGCCTAAAGAAACAAGAACACCAAGAAACTAAAAATCTAAAAATAACAGACTCTTAGAATTTTAAATCATCAGAAATTCATGGTAAACCTGGAAAAGGCATATTTGGGTAAAATGAGGCTCCCCTCACCATTTCTGTGGGCTATTGGACTTGCCTCCCATGTATTATGCAAAATATACTGAGTTAATTTATGTACATTGCCTTCTTTTTACCCTTCCTGGAATGGGACACTTAGAAATTGTGGTGACACATTTATTGGCTTACATCTTTCCTGTGAGCAAATTGATTCCACACATCTGCAGAAGGTTTTCTGCCTTAGGAGGAGTGCCTCAAACCCAGCTGAAAACATCAGCCACTCCATGAGCCTTTCCCTGAAACACCCAAGGAACTGTTGTTCTTGGGACTTAGGTCTCCATGTCCTTCTAAAAAATGTGCTTGGAAGCCACAGTAATACCTGGATAATGGCCCAGAATGTGTGGAATGCAGAACTCAGGATTCTGCTAACCAGAAATGGATGAATACAATCAGACTTGTCTCTGAAAGTGGACTCTGTCCAGGGAAGAGATAAAAGAATAATCAGGAGAATGTGACACAACTCCCCAGCAGAAAGTCAAAACCACCCCTAGCACTGGAGAGATAGAGGAAGCAGGTACTGTTTACAGAATTCAAAAGCTGGGGCCACTTGACTAAAGCAGAAGCCTCAGTGTGCCTGCCCATTAAGAGCTTGAACCACAAAGATAGATTATCCAGCAGTAACTAGTGATATGGAAGAGAGGCAGGTGTTATAAGAGATGCTACTCAAAGCAGTGAGAATAAGGGAGAAATACTCTGGCTTGTCTTTTCCTTCTTCCCTCCAATTTTCTGCTAGGGTGTCCTATAATTTAACCTGCACTGAAGTCAGTTGGCAAGGAATCTTAGAAAATGTAGTTCCCTGCATTGTGGAATAAAAATCAAAATTACAAATTAATTGCTATCAAGTTGATTCTAACTCATGGTGAACCCCTGGAAGCAGATTGCTGGTCCTTTCTTCTGAGTAGATTCAAACCACCAACCTTTTGTTTAGTAGCCAGTGCTTAATTGTTTGCACCACCTAGCGACTCACTATAGAATGAACTGAAGAAAGGGATAAGATTGATGTAAGGTCAAACAGACAAATAACCACATATCTTTTCATGTAGACTATCACCCACAACTCCACTGAAACTCATCATCAGTATCACCAATGATTTTCACATTGCCAAACATTATGGAAAATTCTCAGTTCTTATTATGTTTTTCTCAATCATATGCTACCTCCTGAAACAAGTGAATGTAGACCAATTCTTTCTGGTACAAAAATTATTTTTGTGTATTCCCATGTATTCCTTCCATCTTCTTTTGATGTTTCCTGCATCATTCAATATGTTACCCATAAAATCTTTCAATATAGCAATTCAAGGCTTGATTTCTTCTTCATTTCTTTCAGCTTGAGAAATGCCAAGCATGTTCTTCTTTTCTGGATCATTATGGTGTTGTTGTTGTTGTTGTTATGTGCCGTCGAGTCGGCCCCAACTCATAGTGACCCCTCCTTGGGTTTCCGAGGCAGTATCACTATGGAAGTAGGATTACCCAACCTTCCTTCCGAGAAGTGGCTGGTGGGTTTGAACCGCCAGCCTTCTAGTTAGCAGTCAAGTGCTTTAGCCACTATGCTACCAGAGCTCCTCATTATGGTGTTAGGTGCTGTCAAGTCAGCTCCAACTCATAACAACTTTATGTACACCAGAATAAAATCCTCGCTATCTTTACTATGCTTGAGACCATCATCAAAGCCACTTTTTCGATCTATCTTGTTGAAGGTCTTCCCGTTTTTCACAGACCCTCAACTTTACCAAGCATGATATCATTCTCCAGGAACTGATCCCTTCTAATCACATATCAAAGTACATGAAACAAAGTCTAGCCATTCTCTCTTCTAAGGAGCATTCAGCTGTTCTTCTTCCAAGACAGATTTGTTCATTCTTTTGGCAGTCCATGGTACTTTCAGTATTCTTTGCCAACACAATTAAAATGCATCAGTTCTTCTGCTGTCTTCCTTATTCATTGCCCAGCTTTCACATGCATATGAGGCTTTGAAAATATCATGGCTTGGATGAGGTGCACCTTACTCCTCAAAGTGACATCTTTGCTCTTTAACACTTTAAAGAAATTTATTGCAGCAGAGTTGTCCATTGCAATACATTGTCTGATTTCTTGACTGTTACTTCCATGGGTGTTTATTGTGAATACAAGTACAATGAAGTCCCTGGCAACTTCAATCTTTTCTCCATTTATCATGATGTTGCTTATTGGTCCACTTGTGAGGATTTTTGTTTTCTTTATGTTGAGGTATAATCCATACTGAAGGCTATAGATCTACATCAGTAAGTTCTTCAAGTCATCTTCACTTTCAGCAAACAAAGTTGTGTCATCTGCATTTCACAGCTTGTTAATGAATGTTTCTCCAATCTTGATGCCACATTTTTTTTTCATATAATCCAGCTTCTCATATTTGCTCAGGCTACAGATGGACAAGAATGCAGAAAGATGCTGATGCACACCTTTCCTGATTTTAAACCATTCAGTATCTACTTGTTCTGCTCAGATTCCTTCCTCTTTGTCTATGAACAGGTTCCTGATGATTCTTTGCAATGTTATCCATAATTTGTTATGATCCAGTTGAATGCTTTTGCATAGTCAATAAACACAACTAAACATCTTTTGGGTATTCTTTGTTTTTAGTCAAGATCCATCTTACATCAGCAGTGATATCCCTTGTTCCATGCCCAGTTCTGAATAAGGGTTGAATTTCTCATAGTTCTCTATTGATGTATTGCTGCAACCATTTTTAAATTATTTTTAGCAAAATATTATTTCCATATGATATTAATGATATTGTTTGATAATTTCTGCATTCTGTTGGATAACCTTCTTTGGAACAGGCACAATATGGATCTCTCCCAGTCAGTTTCCCAGGTAGCTCTCTTCCAAATTTCTTGGCATTAAAAAAAAAAAAAAAAAAATGAGCTCCTCCCTTGCTGCACCTCTTTGTTGAAACACCTCAGTGGGTAGTCCATCAATTCCTGGAGCCTTGTTTTTCACCAATTCCTTAAGTGCAGTTCTTATTATAAACTTCAAATATTTTAACCTGTTGATCACTTCCTTCTTCTTTAATTGCTTTTTTCACTTAGCTTCTGAGATACCACATTCTCCTAATTTCTTTCCTATGTCATTTGCTACAATATTTTAATCTCCTTTGTTTGTTCTTCTCCATCATCTTCTGTGTTGGAGTGCTTCAGGGTTCTTTCTTTGCTTGCCTCCTATTTTCTGTCTATTCTCACTTCCTAGGTGATATCATCTAGTCTCATGAATTTAATGCCATCTACTAAGATCTTAGTAGCACAATGGTTAAGCACTCAGCTTCTAACCAAATGATCAGTGGTTCAAACCCACCAGCTATACTACAGGAGAAAAATATGGCAGATTACTTTTGTAAAGATTACAGCCTTGGCAATCCTGTGGGGCAGTTCCCATTTGTCCTACAAAGTTGCTATGAGTCAGAATCAGCTGGACAGCAATGGGTTTTTATTTATATACTGTTATGCTGAAATCTCTATCTCCAGCTGTACCCTATCTCCTGAGTCACTGTCTTTGGTATATTCTGATGACTGTTTGAGACCTCCATTTGGATGACTAGTAGCATCATAAATGTAATATGTTCTAAATATTTTCAAATTTTTTTCTGCCACATATCTTTCCTTCTCCTATTTACCAAGTTCAGTTCTGTGCTCATAGTAGATGTGGAATATATGTACAAGCTAATGAATATTACAAATTTTCCATAATCATTATGAAATATTATAGTTGTGGTATGGAGAATTACTTAATATGGCCCATCTAGCCATGGTCTTTGTGACCACAACCAGATGACTGGTTAGGACTATGTGAATGTGAGGTACTTGTGGCCCACCAAAGGGATTGGATAGCTTGCTAATAATGTAACCAATGTACATGACACTCTTTTGGGTGAAATACTGTGAAAATAAGGTGTATGGAATCCTAACCTGAGGATTGGTCAGTTTTGCCATCTGCTAGCCAGAAAACCAGATGAATTCTGAGAAAGAAGGAAAATGCCATCCCTCTCAAAGAATTGGCCAGTGAAAACCTTATGAATAGCAGTGAAACACTGTCTGATATATTATTGGAAAACTTTAGGAATAGCCCTGAAACATTGTCTAATACAGTGCCAGAAGATGAGCCCCTCAGGTCAGAAGGCACTCAAAATATTACTTGGGTAGAGCAGCTTCTTCAAAGCAGAATTGATTTTAATGATGTGAAATGACAAGATAAAAGAACTGAGCTGAAGATTTCAAAGAGCAGCTCAAGCAGACAAAGTCAATTATTATAATCAAATGTGCAAAGACCTGGAGTTAGAAAACCAAAAGAGAAGAACACACTCAGCATTTTTCAAGCTGAAAGAACTGAGGGAAAAAATTAACCCTCAAATTGCAATACTGAAAGATTCCATGGGCAATATATTGAATGACGAAGTAAACATCAAAAGAAGATGGAAGTAATACACAGAGTCACTATACCAAAAAGAATTGGTAGATGATCATCCATTTCAGGAGGTGGCATATGATCAAGAATGAATGGCATTGAAGGAAGAAATCAAAGCTGCACTGAAGGAATTGGCAAAAGAGAATATTCCAGGAATTGACAGAATACCCATTAAGATATTTCAACAAATGGATACTGCACTGGAGGTACTTACTCACCTATTCCAAGAAATTTGGAAGACAGCTACCTAGCCAACTGACTGGAAGAGATCTTTATTTGTCCCCATTCCAAAGAAAGGTGATCAAACATAATGTGGAAATTATTGAACAGTATCATTAATATCACATGAAAGTAAAATCTTGCTGAAGATAATTAAAAAATGGTTGCAGTAGTATACTGACAGAGAACTTCTAGAGGTGCAAGCTGGATTCAGACAAGGACATGGGATGAGGGATATCTTTTCTAATGTCAGATGGATCTTGACTGAAAGCAAAGAATACCAGAAAGATGTTTACTTGTGTTTCATTGACTATGCAAAAACATTTGACAGTGTGGATCATACCAAAGTATGGATAACATTGAGAATAGAAACTCCAGAATACTTAATTGTATTCATGAGTAACCTGTGCATAGACCAGGAGGCTGTTGTTCAAACAGAACAAAGGGATACTGGATGGTTTAAAATCAGGAAGGCAGTGCATCTGGGTTGTATCCTTTCACCATACTTATTCAATCTGTATGCCAAGCAAATAATCTGAGAAGCTACACTGTATCAAGAAGAATGTGGCATCAGGATTGGAGGAAGACTCATTAACAACCTATGATATGTAGATGAACAACCTTGGTTGCTGAAAGTGAAGATGACTTGAAGTATCTACTGATGGAGAGTAAAGACTACAGTATGCAGTATGGATTACACCTCAACATGAAGAAAACAAAAATCCTCACAACTGGGCCAATAAATTGCATCATGATAAATGGAGAAAGATTGAAGTTGTCAAGGATTTCATATTACTTTGATCCACAATCAACACCTATGGAAGCAGCAGTCAAGAAATAAGACATCTTATTGCACTGGAGAAATCTGCTGCAAAAGACCTTTTTAAAGTGCTGAAGTGCAAATATATTTCTTTGAAGACTAAGGTACGCCCAACGCAAGCCATAGTATTTTCAATCACTTCATATGCATGTGAATACCAGACAATGAATAAGGAAGAATGAAGAAGAGTTGATGCTTTTGAGTTGTGGTGTTGGTGAAGAATACTGAAAGTACCATGGACTGCCAGAAGAACGAACAAATTTGTCCTGGAAGAAGTGCAGCCAGAATGCTCCTTGGAAGCGAAAATGGTAAGACTTCACCTCACCTACTTTGGTCATGTTGTCAGAAGTGACCATTCCCTGGAGAGGGTATATCATGCTTGGTAAAGTGGAGGGTCAGCAAACAGAGGAAGGTCCTCAACAAGATGGATTGACACAGTGGCTGTAAGGATGGTCTGTCTCAGGATTAGCAAGGATTGTGAGACTGGCACAATACCAGATAGTGTTTCTTTCTGTTATACATGGAGTCACTATGAGTCTGAGCTTACTCAATGGCACCTAACAACAACAACAGGCTTAAAATGATCCATCCCAGAGGGGGAAAGGAGCATCTCATTAACATCAAGAAAGAAGAACCAGGAATGAACCATGTCCTTTGGACCCAAGATCCCTGTGCTGAACTTCGTCAATCCAGGAGATAAAGACCTATGCCACCACAGATGGCAAGAAGCAGTGGAAGAGAAATGGCAGAAGCAAAGGCAGCAGAACCAACAGACCCAAGAGACTGGCATGAGCTGGAGTGAAAAATCTGAGTGCCTTTGTTAGGAGGCTTGCTGATTGAGTAAGGTGCTTCTTTGGGTACCTCTCTTAGAGCTAAGGAGCTTTGTAACAACTTGACAAAGCAGCGCAGAAGCCAGGCTAAGAGGTTAAGGCCTGAGAGAAACATGCCTGCAGCATAGCTGAGGAGTAGTTGTCCTGATTGAAGAACTATATCTTGAACATTCCTGATCCTGATTTGTAACCTGTTACTTCCCTAATAAACCTCATAACCATGAGTATTGTCTATGAGTTCTATGTGGCTTCTGCAACAAATTGTTGAACCTAGCAGAGATGTAGTGAGTGCTATGGGAGGGATGGTTAATGTCAGAATTGGTTAAAAAAAAAAAAAAGGTTCAAGATCAGGAATATGTTTGACCTCTACCTCAGAGGAATCAGCCTTGGACTGTTGCTACTGATCTTGACACTTCTACATTGAAAAGTTAGAGGTCAGCCACCCACTCATGCCTTTTTTGCATCAGTCAACAGATATTAGCAGAGTGTCTATCAGTGTCACACCCTGCATTACAACCATCACCAGTTGGCTTCAAGTCCAGTCTAACACATGATGACCCCATGTATGTTAGAGTAGAACCCATGGTTGTGACTTTTCAGGAGTAGATTATTAAGCCTTTCTTCTGAGACATCTCTGGGTGAGCTCAACCTATCAACCTTTCAATTGTAGCTGAGGGCTTAACCATTTGCATGACCCAAGGAATCCAAAACCAATTGTAGTTGATTCCAACTCATGGTGACCACAGGTATTTCCAAGTAGAACTGTGCCCCATAGGATTTTCAATAGCTGTGATATTTCAGAAGTAGATCACCAGGTCTTTCTTCCTAGCTGGCTCTGAGTGAATTCAAACTACCAATCTTTTGGTTAGTAGCCCAGGCACTGAGTAAAGAAAGATAAATCAGACATGGTACCTGATCTCAAGGAAGAGACATGCATTTGTGTCTATTTGTGCATATGCCTAAGGCATTTGACTCCTATCCAAAAGGCTGGCAGTTCAAACCCACCACCCACTCCTCAGAAAGAAGTTGGGCAATCTACTTCTGTAGTGACACTGACTCAGAAATCCAAGGAGGGGTTGCTATGAGTCGGATATGACTCAATGGCACATAACAAGAACAACAACGACAACAATCCTATCCTCTACCTGATTTTAAGTTCCTTGAAGACTAGTGTATGGTTATGCTGTTTTGGGTTGAAATAACATAAAACATAACTGACTAGTTTGAGTGAGAAACAGGATATCAGAAACTATCAATCAGGGTTCTCAACTGAAAAATTTGTGTGTATGTGTATGTGCGTGTATATGTGTACATGTACACCCACTCCTCACTTATTGACTATGTCATTATCTTATATTTCACACTTACAATTGTGAAAAATCTACTATCTGACTATTTTGCACATTGAGGAAGAGCCAAGGTGAGAGGGAGAGGAGGAAGGTGGAGAGTGAGCAAGCCTACATGGGCTGCCAGTGGCTCCTATTACCCAGGCCAGGTGGAGGAGCCAGGCTGGGACCCTGGCCAAACACATGGTGAGTCTGTGGCACATAGGAGGTGGAACATCTGGGACATGAGGAGGTGGTAGGAGCTGAAGCCTAAGGAGTCAGGTAGGGGGCTTGGAAGTCTCTTTTTCCAAGGGGGCCTCTCTGCCACCTCCACAGCCTCCACCTGGCTCAAATTGCTGGACCTCACCAGTGTCTCTCCGGGGCTGATGGAAAGGGAAAATAGAGCCGCGAAGGGCTGGTTCCACCCAGAGACCTGAAGCATGGCCAGGTGATGATGGGCACCTGCTGCTGTGGAGGTCACAGGCAACCCCTGACCACTACCGCCCCACAAACCCTGTGTGTTCCACAGTGGTGGAACCTGTCACACACTTACATCTTAAGATGTGCTGGGGTTGCCCGATGGACAGTGAATGACAAAAGTTAGGAGTGAGGGGTCACTGGTGCCAAAGATAGTGCACAGCCCTGACTCTCATATTATGCAGTTTTTTGCATAATGACATGGGGTTTGGGACCTAACCATGTCAATAACTGAGGAATTGGTGTGTATACATACATATGATATATTTTAAGGAATTGGCTTACTTGACTATGGGGGCTGACAAACCTGAAATCCATAGGCCAGGCTAGCAAGCTGGAAACACAGGAGAATTTCTTCTCTTGAAAATTTCAGCTTTTGCTTTTAAGGTCCTCCAACTGATAACACATATTAATGAGGGAATTATCCTTTAGGTCCCTGGGTGAGGCAAATGCTTTGCACTGATTGATAACCTAAAGGTTGGCAGTTGAAATCCAACTAACACAACTGCAGAAGAAAGGCCTGGTAATCCATTTCTGTAAAAGATTACAGTCAAGAAAACCCTATGAATGAGAGGGTGATGTGTCCTCTCTGAGACACAGCAACTCCACAAAGAAACCTTCTCAGACCTCATCCATCAATCAGTTTCTTGTAATGATTCTGATTTATATTCTTTTACTAAATGAAACTGGTAGTTATAAGTATAATGTAATTTTTCTTTCATCCTTTTTAAACTTTTTATTATAATTTGAGTGCATGTTTTCAGAGCAAGTCGGTTTTCCACTCAACAACGCATACACATTTTGTTTCGTGATATTGATTACATCCTCACAATCTAACAGCACTCTTCCACTTCCTGTGTTTTCTGTTTCCATTCATCCTTCTTTCCTATCTCTTCCTGCCTTCTGAGCTTTATCTCTGGGCAAAAGCTGCTCTTTTGATCCCGTATGGTTGATTGTTCGAAGGAATGCGTACCTCCCTGGTGTTATTGTTCTCCTTATAGGCTTGTCTATTCTTTGGGTAAAAGTTGAACCAAGGAAGTTAGTTTGGTTCCAGGTTTGACTCCTGTTACAGTCACAGGAGTTTCATCAAGCTTTCTCAGACCAGTAAGCCTAATCTTTTTATGATTTTGAGTTTTATTCCACATTTTTTCCCCACCCTATCCAGGATCTTCTATAGTAATTCTTTTCAAGGCAGTCAGTAGTGGTAGCTGGGCATCTAATTCTTGTCTCAGTGTCAAGGAAGATGAGGTTCTTGTGGTTCATCAGTCCTTTGGACTCTTTGTTTCCATGTGTCTTTGATTTTCTTCACTTTTCTTTGCTTCTGATGGAGTGAGACCAAAGGTTACATTAGATGGCCACTCATAAGCTTTTAAGATTCCAGTCACAGCTCACCACAGTAAGATAGCTTTGTGAACTATGTTATGCCAGTGGAGTTAGCTGTCCCTTAAGACTCTTGTCCTAAGCCCCAAACTCAGTGATTCATAACCTCAAGGATTTTGGTATGGCTAAGAAGTTTTCATAACTTTACCCTACGATTGTTCTACTGTCTACATGGATATATTTATAGCACATGCAAACATGTCTGTAGAAATAGCCTCTGCCAAACCATTATATGATTGTAAGTGTAGTCCCATTAGTCTACCCATACCTATTCTGCTTGGCTGTCTGCCTATGTATTCCCTCACAGATTATTGCCGGTTATGACTGATAACACACTATTGTGTATGTAATAGTATTTGCCTTTGTTGTCCGTATCTCTTGTGCACCTCTCTGTGACTTCCTTTGCCTTAGTGCTATTGTGCTGATTACCTCCTTATTATGTATTGCTTTTCCCTTCATCCCAGTTAATATGTGTCTATTATCTAGTTAGTGATTTTCCCTCCCACGCCCTTCCATCCCTGGAAACCATCAAAGAATGTTTCTTTCTGTGTATAAACTTTTCCTTGACTTTTATGATACAGTATTTTCCCTTTTGTGATTGAGTTATTTCATTCAGCATGATGTCCTCAAGATTCATCCATGTTATGAAGTTTTTCATTGATTCTCCATTACTGAAATATGCATAGTATTTCATTGCGTGTATGTACCGTAGTTTGTTTATCCATTCATCTCCTGATGGACACTTAGATAGTTTATATCTCTTAACTATTGTGAAAAATGCTGCAGTGAACATAAGTGTGCATATATCTATGTGTATCCCAGCTCGTATTTCTCTAGGATATATACCTAGTGGTGGGATTGCTGGATCAAATGGTATTTCTATTTCCAACTTGTTAAGGAAGTGCCATACGTTTTGCACAGTGGTTGTACCATTTTACAATCCCACCAGCAATGTATGAAAGTTCCAATTTCTCCACACTCTCACCAGCATTTGTTGCTTTCTATCTCATTGAATATTGCTATTGTCCCTAGGGTAAGATGATATTTCATTGTTGTTTTGATTTGCATCTCTCTGATGACTAATGATCACAAGCATTTCTTCGTGTGTTTCTTATCCTCCTGAATGTCTTCTTTGTTGAAGAAGTGTCGGTTCATATCCTCTGCACATTTTTAATTGGTCTGTTTCTCTTTTTGTTGTTGAGGTGTGTAAGTTTTCTATAAATTTTAGAGATGAGTCCCTTTTTCAGATGTGTCATTGCCATATATTTTTCCCCAATCTGTAAGTTCTCTTTTTATTCATTTGGAGAAAGCTTTTTTATGATGATCATGATGATGATGATTTGGGTAGATGTTTATGGAGCAAATTCATCTTCCATACAACATTTCATACCATTTTGTTTAATGACACTGATTGCAATCCCCATAATGTAACAGCTCTTTTCCCACTTTGTCCCTGTGGTTCCCTTTTCCTTGTGTCCTTCTTTCCAATGCATTCCTGCCCTCTGAGCTATCTCCCTGTGCAAATACTGTCCTTCTGATCTCCCATGGTTGATTGTTCTAAGGAGTTCTACCTGGTGTAAATGTTCACCTTATATGCCTGTCTATTGTTTGGCCCCCAGTCAGCAGGAAGCAGCAGCAGCAGACAGGGACAGAATTGGAACAGGTGGGGGGAAGCCCAGGAAGTGAGCAGAGCTATTGGAATAGCTAAGGGAGACAAACTTCTCTCTTGGTTTCTCATCCTGTGGTGGCTCACATGTTGCTGTGAGGCTGGAGGCTGTGCCACCAACAGTGCACATGGTGGACCAGTTTCAGTAGAGCTTCCAGACTGAGACAGACTCAGAAGAAGAAACGGATCATTCACTTCTCAGAGAATTAGCCAGTGAAACCCTTATGAATAGTACTGAATCTGTCTGATATATTACTGGAAATTTTATGAATAACACTGAAACATTGTCTGATAGATACAGTGCCAGAAGATGAGCCCCTCAGGTTGGAAGACACTAAAAATGTATTTAGGCAAGAGCTGCATCATCAGAGTAGAGCTGACCTTAATGATATGGATAAAGTAGAGCTTTCAGGACCTTCATCTGCTGAAGTGGCATGACTCAATATGAGAAGAAACAGCTGCAAAGTTCCATTAATAATCAGAACATGGAATGTACAAAGTATGAATCTAGGAAAATTGGAAGTTGTAAAAAATGAAATGGACACATAAAGATCGATATCCTAGGCATTAGTGAGCTAAAATGGACCAGTTTTGGCCATTTAGAATCAGACAACTATATGATCTACTATGCCAGGAATGATAAATTGAAGAAGAATAATGTGGCATTCATCATCACAAAGAATATGTCAAGATCTATCCTGAAATGCAATACTGTCAGTGATAGAATAATATCCATACACATACCAGGAAAGTCAGTTAATACTATTACTATTCAAATTTACTTACCAGTCACCAAATCCAAACATGAGGAAATGGAATATTTTCACCAACTTCTGCAGTCTGAAATTGATCAAACATGCAATGAAGATGTGCTGATTATCACTGGTGATTGGAATGCAAAAGTTAGAAACAAAGAAAAATCACCAGTAGTTGGAAAATTTGTCTTTGGAAATATAAATAATGCTGGAGATTTCATGATAGAATTTTGCAAGACCACCGACCTGTTCATTGCAAAAACCTTTTTTCAGCAACACAAATGGTGGCTATACACATGGACTTCACCAAATGGAGTACACAGGAATCAGATTGACTATATATGTAGCAAGAGGTCATGGAGAAGCTCAGTATCTTCAGCTAAAACAAGACCAGTAACTGATTGTGGAACAGACTATCAATTTCTCATATACAAGTTCAAGTTGAAGATGAAGATAATTAAAACAAGCTCCAAGGGCCAAAATATGACCTTGATTATACCTCATCTGAATTTAGAAACCATCTAAAGAATAAATTTGATGAATTAAACACCAATGACCGAAAACAAGATGAATGTGAGATGACATCAAGAACATCACACATGAAGAAAGCAAAATGTCATTGAAAAGACAGGAAAAAAGAAAAGACCAAAATGGATGTCAGAAAAGACTCTGACACTTGCCCTGGAATGGAGAGTGTTAGAGCAAATGGAAGAAATGACAAGATAAAAGAGCTAAACAGAAGATTTCAAAGAGCAGCTCAAGCAGGCAAAGTCAATTATTATAATGAAATGTGCAAAGATATGGCGTTGGAAAGCCAAAATGGAAGAACACGCTCTGCATTTTTCAAGCTGAAAGAACTGAAGAAAAAAATTAAGGCTTGAGTTGCAATATTGAAAAATTCTATGGGCAATATATTGAATGATGCAGGAAACATCAAAAGAAGATGGAAAGAATACAGAGTCACTATACTGAAAAGAATTGGTCAATGATCATCCATTTAAGGAGGTAGCATATGTTCAAGAACCAATGGTATTGAAGGAAGAAGTTGAAGCTGCACTGAAGGAAGTGGCAAAAAAACAAGGCTCCAGGAATTGACGGGATACCCATTGAGATCTTCAACAAATGGATACCCCACTGGAGGCGCTCACTTGGCTGTGCCAAGAGATTTGGAAGACAGCTACCTGGCCAACTGACTGGAAGATATCCATATTTGTAGCTATTCCAAGGGTGATCTCACAGAATGTGGAAATTATTGAACAATATCATTGATATCACATGCAAGAAAAATCTTACTGAAGATAATTCAAAAGTGGTTGTAGCAGTATATTGACAGAGAATTTCCAGAAATGCAAGCTGGATTCAAGAGAGGATATGGAATGAGGGATATCACTGTGGATCTTGCCTGAAAGAAAAGAATACCAGAAAGATGGTTACTTGTGTTTTATTGACTATGCAAAAACATTCAACTATGTGGATCATAACAAATTGTGGATAACATTAAGAAGAATGAGAATTCCAGAACACATAATCATGCTCATGAGGAACTTGTTCATAGACCAGGAGGTTGTCATACAAACAAAACAAGGGATTTCATGGTTTACAATCAAGAAGGGAGTGCATCAGGGTTGTATCCTTTCATCACATTTATTCAAACTGTATGCTGAGCAAATAATCCTAGAAGCTGGACTATATGAAGAGGAATGTGGCATCAGGATTGCAGGAAGAGTCATTAAGAACATGCATTATGCAGACAACACAACTTTGCTTGCTGAAAGTGAAGATGACTTGAAACACTAACTGATAAATATTGAAGACTACAGTCTGCAGTATGGATTACACCTCAATATAAAGAAAACAAAAGTCCTCACAATGGGACCAATAAGCAGCATCATGATAAATGGAGAAAAGATTGAAGTTATCAAGGACTTCATATTACTTGGTTCTACAATCAACACCAATGGAAATAGCAGTCAAGATGTAAGACATCATATTGCATTGGGGAAACCTGCTGCAAAAGACCTCTTTCAAGTGCTGAAAAGGAAAGATTTTTCCCTTACGACTAAGGTGCATTTGACACGAGCCATGGTATTTTCAATCACCTCATATGCATGTGAGAGCTGGACAATGAAGAAGGAAGACCGAAGAAGAGTTGGTGCTTTTGAGTTGTGGTGTGGGCAAAGAATGCTGAAAGTACCATGGACTTCTAAAAGAACTAACAAATCTGTCCTGGAAGAGGTACAGCTGGAATGTTCCTTGGAAGGAAGAATGGCCAGATTTCATCTCACTTACTTTGGTCATGTTGTAAAAAAGGACCATTCCCTGGAGAAGGATATCATGCTTGGTATAGTGGAGGATAACAAAAAAGGGGAAGGCCCTCAATGAGGTGGATTGACACAGTGGCTACAATTGTGGGCTAAGGTATAGCAAAGATCATGGGGCTGGTGCAGGGCTGGGCAGTGTCTCATTCTGCTGTATGTGAAATCACTATGAGTTGGAGACAACTTG
The DNA here is from genome assembly GCF_000298275.1 of Orycteropus afer afer. Classification (NCBI taxonomy): domain Eukaryota; kingdom Metazoa; phylum Chordata; class Mammalia; order Tubulidentata; family Orycteropodidae; genus Orycteropus; species Orycteropus afer. Next base: position 1,183,671 of record NW_006922187.1, on the reverse strand, counting down.
ATGGCACCTAACAACAACAACAGCTGTTTAGATGGAAGCCACAGGATTGAGTTCAATTATAGGCCCAAAAGGTGACTAGGGACCATAGTCTTGGGTATCTCACCAGTCTTTGTCATTCCAATAATCCTGGTCTTTTTTGATTTTGAAGTTTTTTTACCCCCAAAGACTCTGTCTTCCCTCCTCTCTTGTACCCCAATACACAGAGCATCTCTATTCTGCAAAATTCAATCATTTTATCATGATATTTTTTACCTTATTATTATTAAATTGCATTATTTAATACTTTGTACTTTGTACTGGGTTAAGGTTTTTTTTTGGGGGGGCTGCTTTAGGTGCAAGTTTACAGAGCAGTTTGTTTTACATTCAATGTTTCATGTACATTTGGTTTCACTCCCCAATTACCATCCCCAACTCTAACCCACTCTCCTCCCCTCACTGCCCAGTAACACCACCCCACCATGCCCCTCATAGTTATGCATAGTTGATTTTGAGTTTTGTTCAATATTTTTCTCCCACTTTATCCAGGATCTCCTATATTGATCCTATTTCAAGTGGTTGACAGTGGTAGCCTGGCACCATCTAGTTCTTTATGTCTCAGGATCATGTAGGCTGAGTTTCGCATGGTCTACTAGTCCCTGGGACTAATTATTTCCATACGTCTTTGGTTTTCTTCATTCTTCCTTGCTCCAGATAAGAAGAGACCAATTGTTGCATCTTAGATGGCCATTTGTAAGCTTTTAAGATCCCAGTTGTTACTCACCAAAATAGGATATAGAACAATATTTTTGAGTAGTATGTTATGCCAGTTGAGCTTGATGTCCCCTGTGACGATGGTCCCAAACCCATAGGCCCAGTGATTCACTCACTCAGGGTGTTTGACTGTGGTTAAGAAGTTATCATAACTTTGCCTCATTAGCTCTATTTTATATGTATAGACATTCTTATAGCATATACAAATACATATGTAGAAATATCATTGGCCAAACTTATATATAGTCATGGGTGTATTCTCTTCTGCCTAGGCTTACCTGCCTACCTGTGTATCCACCCATAGATTAATGTTTCTTATACTGATAATGCAGTATTGTGTATCTAAAAGTCTTTTATTGTCTGTACTTCTTGTGCACCTCTCAGTGTCTTCCTTTTCATTAGTGTTATTGTGTTGGTCACTCACTTTTGCTATATTGCTTTTGCTATATTGCTTTTCCTTTTACCCTAATCAATACTTTTCTCTTATCTATCTAGCAATTTTCCCTCTCTTCTTTTCCCATCTCCAGAGAAGGCTTTTGATGCATTAAATAAGTATTTAATTTTAGTAAGTCCCAGTCATCTAGTTTATCTTCCACTGTTTGTGCATTTGGGATTATGTTTGCTAGTCTATTTATGCCATGAATTAAGACCCCTAAGTTTGTTCCTATTTTTCCTTTGATGATCCTTACAGTTTTAAGTTTTATTTTTAGACATTTTATCATCTTGAATTAGTTGGTCTATATGGTGTGAGGTATGGATCTTGGTTCCATTTTCTGCAGCACCATTTGATAAAGAGATTGTCTCTTGGCCATTTAACAGATTTTGGTCCTTTGTCAAAGATCAGCTGTCCACAGATGGATTTACTTCTGGGTTCTCAATTCTGCTCCATTGGTCTATGTGTCTGTCATTGCACCAGTACCAGCCTGTTTTCACTACAATGGCTGTACGGTAAGTTTTTAGGTCAGAAAGTGATAGGCCTCCTGTTATGTTCTTCTTCAACAGTGTTTTGGTTATCCAAAGTTTCTTTCCTTTCCATATAAAGTTGGTGACTGGTGTGTTGGATTGGGTTCTCTAGAGAAACACAAAAACCAGCAAAGTATATATATATATATATATATATATATATA
>NW_006922187.1:1158132-1171894 GCF_000298275.1 Orycteropus afer afer | reverse complement strand
GACAAACCGACAGACAAGTTTGTCCTGCTGTAGGAGACCTCTCGTATCACCCCCACCTGGCTGACTGTTCCTCTGTCTGGCTTCCTGGCTTTTAATCCCCTTTCTCCTTCTCTTCCGGCCTGCTACTCTGGGCAGGTCTGGGTTTCCCCGCCTCACCTAATCCTTTCAGCTGATTGCTCTTCTGTCCGGGTTCAAGGCTTTTATCCCTTTTCTCCTGCTCTTCTGGCCTGCTATCCTGGCGTCCCTGCATTGTCTCTCCTCACCTGTAACCTCTAGCTTATGGCACTTGTAAACTCTGTATGTAGCCATGTTGTTTAGCAGCCTGCCATGCTCTGCCGACCTTGGGACTTTCAATGGACTTGAATTAACAGGCTGTTTGGTAACATCAGGACTGTGCCATTTTACTTGACAATGTTGGGCTTGTCAGCCTCAGCAGCCAGCAGCAGTCTAAGTGAAGAAAAGCCTCTAGCTTCAGTGGGCCAAGAGCAGGATATAGAGCTAAAGCCCAAGGTTGAAGGGCCTTCACTCAGCCCCTAGAGCCTGGCATTTTGAACTCAGACTTAAAGCCTTCAAACTGTAAGAGAATAAAGTCCTGTTTGTTCAAGCCATCCATTTGTGGTATATTCTTGCCAGAGCAGTACTAGGTAACTAAAATATTAGGTTTATGCCTAAGTATTTTATGTTTTTGGCAGCTATTGTAAATGATATTGTTTTATTTATTTTCTTTTCAGAGTTCTCTTTGTTGATGTAGAGGAATCTGGTTGATTTTTGTATGTTGTTCTTGTATCCTGCCACTTTGTTGAATCTTTCCATTAGTTCCAGTAGTTTTCTTGCTGAGTCTCTGGGATTTTCTATGTATAGGATCATATCATCTGCAAATAGGGATAGTTTTACTTCTTTCTTATCAATTTGGATGACTTTTATTTCCCTATCATGATTTATTACCCTGGCTAGGGTTTCTAAAGGAGCTTCAAACATTGAATAAGAGTGGTGATGGAGGGCATCCTTGTCAGTTCCTATTCACAAGGGAAATGCTTTCAGTCTCTTTCTGTTGAGAACAATGTTGATGGTTGGTTTTAAGTATATGTTCTTAATTATTTTGAAGAATTTCTCTTCTGTTCCTGTTTTTTGACAGTTTTATCAAGAATGAGTATTGGATTTTATTAAATGCCTTCTGTGTTAATGTATATGATCATGGTTCTTTTCCTTTGTTTTATTTATGCAGTGAATCCCATTTATTCTTTTTATAATTTTGAACTTTCCTTGCATTGTTGGTATGAATCCCTCTTGGTCATGATGTATAATTTTTTTGATATAGTATTGGACGGCCGACTCGACGGCACATAACAACAACAACAACAACATTGGATTCTATTGGTTAGGATATTGAGGATTTCTGTGTTTATGTTCACCAGGGATATTGGTCTGTAATTTTGTTTTTTAGTTGTACCTTTGCCAGGCTTTTGTATCAGGGTTATACTTGATACATAAAATGAATTTGGGAATATTCTATCCTTGTCTATGTCCTGGAATAGTTTGAGTGTAATTGGTATCAGCTCTTCTCTGATTGATAGAATTTTCCAGTGAAGTCATCTGGGCCAATACATTTTTTGGGGGATGGGGGTTGACTTCTTTAATTTCTTCTTTTGTTTTTGGTCTGTTCAAATTTTCTACCCCAGCCTATCTTAGTTTAGATAGTTTGTTTTTTTATAGAAATTTGTCCATTTCTTACTGTTTTTCAAATTTGTTTGAGTATGGTTCCTTGTAGTATTTTGTTATTATCCTTTTTATTTCATTTGGTTCTCTTGTGAGATCACTCATATCATTTCTTGTCATGTTATTTACATCTTCTCTTTCTTTTCCTTTGTTAGCTTTGCCAGTGGTTTGTCAATTTTGTTAAATTTTTTGAAGAACGAACTTACAGTCTTATTTATTCTTTCTCCTGTTTTTCTGTTTTCTGTTTCATTTATTTCTACTTTAATCTTTATTATCTCCTGGTGATTTTAGGCTTTCTTTTTTTCTTTCTTTTCTTTTCTTTTTTTTTTTTTGCTGCACTTTTTCTAATTGTTGTAGTTGTTGGGTTAAGGTTTTAATGTTGGTTCTTTCTTCTTTTTTGATATGTGCATTTATTGGTATAAATTGACCTCTAAGCAGTGCCTTTGTTTTGTCTCAAAGGTATTGGTTTGTTGTGTTCTTATTCTCATTTGATCCTAATAATTTATTTTTATTTCATTTATTATTTCTTCTATTACCTTGTGTTTTTTAAGCAGAATGTTTCTCAGTTTCCACCTATTCCATGTGTTTGATTTTTTTTCCTGTTCTTCCTATAATTGATTTCTAATTTTATAGCATTGTGATCTGAGAAGATGCTTTTGATATTTTGATGTTTTTAAATTTATTGAATCTTGGCTAACATAGGATCTATTCTGGAGGATGCTCTGTGCGCACTGGAAAAGAATATATATTGTGCTGTTGTAGGACTGAGTCTCTATATGTCTGAGATCATTTTGGTTGACTGTGTTGTTTAGATCATTTGCATCTTTGTTGAGCTTCTGTTTAGTTGTTCTGTACTTCATGGAAGGTGGTGTATTAAAGTCTCCTTTTTCCTTCCCAAATCAGTGTTTAATCCAATTCTTTATCCTTTCATTTGATGCTCAGAGTTTCAGGATTATCATCTATATTTTTTTCACTTGGATATTCAGGTCTTTTATGTAGATTGACTGGGGGAGTGTATCACCAGTATGCCATCTTGTCTCCTCCCCACCCTCCAAGTATAATATCTTATGTGAGCTCTGTGAGCTGTTCCAGCAAATTAGAGAACTCAAGGATGGAGTCCTCTTAACTTATAAGGTCTTATCTAGTCCTGGGTGGCTAAAGAGAGAGAGGGAGAGAATTGTAGGAGGCTGGTGTCATAAATGATGTGGGAAAGTAGAAATATGATTGATTTCCACCTCCTGGGAATTGGCTTTATGATGATTCTCAGCCGTGAAACTATTACCATAACTATCCTCTATCCTCTACCCTTACATCTTTTACTGAATCACCTATACTTGCAGCTAGAATGATTTTTCTAAAATTCAAATCTGACTGCATTGCCTAGATCCCCATTACTTAACAAAATTCTTACCAAATCTTAACTCCTTCGCATAATATATGAAGCCCTTCATAGTATTAGCCCTGATTTGTCTCATCATTACTATCCACTAATATTGAGCTTTTGGAAGCAAGCTAGGAAAGGCTATTTTAATAGTTTAAGTACAAAATGACAGTGGTCATGATGAAGGTAATGGGATTGGACTTTAAAAACAGAAGCTGAATTTAGAAAACACCTCAAAAATTAACTCCAAAGAACATGGACCTCCATCATCTAAAGATTTAGATGAAATCTAACAGATTTATGTTTTGGTTGACAAAAGAGAATCTGGTGTCATTTACTGAGAATGAAACACAATAGAAGGAGTAGACTGAGGGGCTAGACCAGTGTAAAGTGGCAAGTATAGTTTTCAGTGTGAGGGCTTATAAGGAACCTTTGGCCCATCCAGCAAAGAGGGATCATGGGAAATACTCCAGTGGAGACTAGATGTTAGTTAAAGCAGCCGGGTATGTAATCAGTTTTTTTTTTTTTTTTCTTTTTTTCCCTTTTGGTGGCCACAGGGCATGGTTGGTTTTTATTGAATTACAAATGTAATAAGCTGGGGATGAAAGAATAATGATGACTTGGCCCCAGTTTGACCTTAGAGTAGGAAGACAACTTCAAAACAGCCATTGTAAGTGGCTGGGGAAGGTTGTTTTTATTGTTGTAAAGAAACATTCCACTTTGCTCAAAGGATTTGTTTGTTTATCCTTTAATCATGAAGGATACCTCCAGCTGCAACAACTCTTCATAAGTTATACTTTACTTTTCCTTGCCCATGAGTAGGAGGTCACCCATTAAAGGAAGGGAATGGTTCTTTATTTGGCATAGGAAAGAGAACTAGGCCAGAACGATGCTTTATGTCTCCAACAGTGGCAGAAAACAACATACTGGCCTCACTGATGGCCTGCTGATGTCAAAAAGTCAGAGCAATCCATTTTAATAGTGATAACCACCATTTATTGTATCAGACTAATATGTGACCAATAATTCTACAAAAATCTGTTTTTCAGTTGGAAATACAGAAGCCGAGATCAATTATATAACTTATCCAAGGTCACAGTTCTACAAGGTGTCAGAAACATACCTTGAATCTAGAGCTATCTCACTCATTGCACTTGGCCTCATTTTGCCCTTCAAAGCAAGAAAAAAAAGTAGAAGATTGGCACTGTTCCTTAAGCAGCTACATGCAGACATGTGACAAGAATACCTAATGATATATCATAAGATCTAGGTTTTGGTATAAGGACTAAGATTTCTATCCTCTTTGTGAAGAGCTCTGATAGTGTAGAGGTTAAAGTATTCAGCTGCTAAACAATAGGGTAGTGGTGAAACAGTCTGCTCCTCTAAAGATTCAGCCTTGGAAGCCGCATGGGACAGTTCTGCTCTGCCCTATACAGTCACTGTGAGTTGCAATTGACTTGATAGCAGTGGCTTTTTTTCCTTTTTTTGGGTGGGAAGAGGGGGGTGATCTTGAGAAAAACACTTTATCTGTGTCTATTTCTTACTGGAAACATGAGAAGAATATTCTTCTGTTAGCCTTATGATGCTATGATGCTCAAGTAAGAAAAGTTAAATAAAAGTGATTTATAAACTTTGAAGTTTATATACATATGTAAAGATATTAGTTATGATCATGATTCTTGCTTATTATGATGTGATTATTATAATAAGGAAGCCATTTCCTCTTCCTCTGAGTCTCAATTACCACATTCATAAAATGTTTGGGTTTCATCAAATAGTTTTTAGGGTCCTCTGAGCTCTATTAGCAAAGAATCATGAGATATTTAAGTCCAGAAGGTAAGAAACTAGGATATAAAAACACCAGAGAGATCTCCTTTGGCTGACACAATTGCAATGTAAACTGAAAACGGAGAAGGGGTGTCAAATAAAACACTAATTGGCAACTTAAGAACCTTGACTAAAATTCAAAGAAAAAAGCAATCAAAAACCTACAGTCTAGAAAGCCAATTAGCAAGTGTTTTAGGCCAACTAAATAGGATTATTTCTGTAGTTAATCATGGCATAAAGTCATAAATGATGACTTGCACGTGATTCAAGGGGGTGGTGCCATGGAAGACTTTGTTGCCTAAAAACACCACCCCACTGCTGTTACCCGTGAACATTTCACATTAGATGCATTCTGAAGATGTGTATACACTTTGAAGGTTTTGAGGCCTTCTCTATCCATGAAAAACCCATGTGACATATTTCTCCCTCACACTCCTGTATCACCAGGCTCTTTCTATGTACATTCATATCCATCTTATCCTTTGAACATAACATGAGTCTGTGAAGGAGCAAAGAAACCCACCAGTAGCTGTTCCAAGGTAGGGAAAGAACTGATTAGTGTGCTCATGTGCTCCCCCAAAGCAGCCCTGCTGGGGGAAGAAACTCTGATTGAAGAGCATGGATTACAGGTTGGGATCCAGACCCTGCTGACTCTTTGTAGTGTGGGACCTTGAACAAGTCTGAATTTATTCCAGGATTCCTTTCATAAGAAGTTCTTTATGATTTTTAGGAGTCTCTACCTTCAGAGCAGTCTACTGTTTCCAGACTTTTTCCAGTCCTCAGTGAAGAGGGGATAAATCTTAAAACAGGTAAGAAATATACACAAATGAAGTGAATTGCTCAAGATCACACCAATAATAATAATAATAATAACCGTGCAAGCTCATCTGTGGCTGGAAGTACTCACAGTCTACCTCTTCACGGGTCACCTTCCATTTCTGCAAAACTGACAAAATAAAATTTGTTCAAGCTTACCATGCACCAGACACTCTGTTAGATAAATTTCTACTTGGATCAACAATCCAATTCCATGGAAGCAGAAATCAAACCATGAATGGCATTGGGAAAATCTGCTGCAAAAAAACTCTTCAAAGTTTTAAAAAGCAAAGCTGTTCCTTTGATCACTAAGGTGTGCCTGACCCAGTTCATGGTATTTGCAATTGCTTTATAAACATACAAGAACACAGAAGAAGAACTGATGCATTTGAGCTGTGGTGTTGGCAAAGAATATTGAGTATCTCATGGACTGCTAGAAGAACAAAAAAAAATCAGCCTTAGAAGAAAAACAGTCAAAATATTCCTTAGAAGTGAGGATCATGAGACTTCATTTAACTTACTTTGGACATGACATCAGGAAATATCAGTTGCTAGTGAAAGGCCTCAACTTTGGTAAAGTCGAGAGTGAAGAAAAAAGAAAAAAGAAGAGTGAAGTAAGATCAACCTATCTTACTACAACCTCAGTGGACTCCAACATATCAACAATCATGAAAATGGTGCAGGACTAGATACTGTTTCATTCTGTTATACATAAGGTCTCCATGTGTCAGAGTCAACTCAAAGACAGCTAAAAACAACAAGTCCACATACATTCAAAGCCCATTTTTTGAATACTGCCTCAACTAGGGAACCTTCCTGGTCACTCTGGCTGGAGCTAATCTCTTCTTCCCATTTGTTCCCATGATCCATTGTACTGATCATAATTCTAAAGAATTGGCTAGAAATCTGCAAAATTTAAAGTGTGGTTAAAAGCAGCCCAAACTGCTCAGGCACAGACCCTAGTCCAACCCAACCCACTGCCATCAAATCAATTCTAATTCATAGTGACTCTAGAGGACAGACTATAACTGGCCCATAGGATTTCCAAGGCTATACATCTTTATCGAAGCCAACTGCCAAATTTTTGTCCTACTGGGCAACAGATATGAACCACCAACCTTTCAGTTAGCAGATTATCTCTTTAACCACTGCACAACCAGGGGTCCTTAGAGACTTTAGTAGCAACAGTAAAACAAACGGTAGCAGAGTGACCTTTGTTCTAAACTTCCTGTCATAATTAATTAGCCCCACCTCCCTCTAACTACCTACCACTCATCTGTCAGTTTGTCATACTATTGTGGCTTGTATACTGCTGTGAGACTGTAGGTTATGCCACTGGTATTTCAAATACCAGCAGGGTCACCCATGGTGCACAGGTTTCAGCAGAGCTCTCAGACTAAGACAGACATGGAAGAAGAAAGGGGCCATCCACTTCTCAAAGAATTGGCCACTGAAAACCTTATGAATAGCAGTGAAACATTGTCTGATATAGTACTGGAAAACTTTATGAATAGCCCTGAAACTTCGATATAGTGCTGGAACTACCCTGGAAGCATGGAAAAGATCCCACCCTTCCCTCAATTACCTTATTTAAACAAAACTCACCGCCATCGAGTTGAATGCTACTTATAGCGACCGCTCCTTGGGTTTCCAAGTCGGTATCACTACGGAAGTAGATTGCTCAACTTTCCTTCCAAGGAGTGGCTGGTGGGTTTGAACCACCAGCCTTCTGGTTGGTAGTCAAATGCCTTAGGCACTACACCACCAGAGCTCCTAACAGTCAAGCATTATTGGCTCAGTAGATCATGAGCAGGAGTGCTGGATTTAGAGTCTCTGGCTTTAAATTCCTAGCTCTATCACTTTCCATATCATCTTGGGAAAGCTACCTAATGTCTGTGGGCCTCAGTCTTAATTCCTTGTGTCTTAAAGGGACAATGATTACATCTACCACACTGGGTTTTAATGAAGATTAAAAGACAGCCCATTTAAGTAACCTATACCAGTGTTTCCCAACCTCGACACTATTGACATTTCAGAGCAGATAATTCTTTGTCTGGGGAGCTGTCGTGTGCATTTTAAGATGTTACGCAGCATCCCTGGCATCTACTCACTAGACATCATTGTTGTTGTTAATTGCTGTTGAATTGACCCTGACTCATGGTGAGCTCATGTACAACAGAACAACACATTAGCTGGTCCAGTGCCATCTTCACTGCTGTTGGTATGATCGCATCCACTGCTGTGGTCACTATGCATTTGAGTGCCTTCCAACCTAGGGGCCTCATTTGCCAACACCGTATCAAACGATATTCTATTGTGATCCATAGAGTTTTCATTGGCTAATTTTTAGCAGTCAATCACCAAGCCTTTCTTCCTAATCTGTCTTAATCTGGAAGTGCCACTAAAACATGTCCACCAGAGGTAACCCTGCTGGTATTGAAATACCAGTGGCATAGTATCCAGTATCATAACCACACACAAACCACCACAGTACAAAAAACTGACAGACAAGTAACTAGACGTCAAAACACCACATAAATATCTCTAGATATTATCAAACATCCCGTTAGGTAGAGAGGGCCAAATTGCTTTCAATAAAGAGTCATCGCTTTACACAATGTTTAGCAATAGTTAGTGAATGTTCACTATTACTATTGCATTGTTATTATCATTATCTTCCTCTGAGGGTGAAGTGTTGTTTTCTCCCCATCCTGAGTATCACAGAGAAGAAAAACTTCAGCTTTTAAAGCTCAGAAGAATAAAATAATTCTATCATCCAGGTTTGCTAACTTCAGTTTCCTCATTCATTAAATATAGGGACAATGTCTGTACTTCTTAGGCTGGCTGAAAAGTCAATGAGCAAGTACAGCTACACAGCCTGGCACTAGTAGGCACTCAGTAACTGTCACTTGAATCACACTGAAATCTCCCTCTGGGAAGGTGCTCTGAGAAGAGCCAATACTAACATCAGGAGGTAGGGAAGTTGCCGTCTCTAGTTGGGTCACATGCAGTGTTTGTCTTGGCAAAACTCAGTCACGTTTGGGGAGCACAGCTGTAGGCAGCTGCTCCTGTGAGCCCCAGGATAAAGCCTTGCTCTGTGGATGAGGCTTTTTGGCACTAGGACGGACACAGCTAAGCCTACCGGGGTGTCTGCCAGGCACGAAGCAGGCCTGACCTTACCCACCCATCTGCAATCTTCCTCTGCTACAGCCTGATTAGGAAGGTAGCAAAGCCACTTTAGCCCCTCTGCCTGGGAGAAAACTGTACTCCTGACTTTCAAAATAACTTGCAAGGAAGCCCAATTGTGTATTGGTGTCAGTTTGATGCATAGTAAGTGCTGAACTTTCTAACACCTTTGTGCTAGGAGTTTTGTTTATGCTATTTCACTTAATCCTCACAATAACCCTTTGAAGTAAATATTATTACAGGTAACCCCTGACTTATGACAAAGTTATGTTCTGACAACTCAGTCACAAGTCGGTTCTAAAGTAAATCAAATACCTCTTGGTTTCTTTCTTTCTTTTTAGTTTTCATTATTATTTCCTTTTATTACCAGTATCAAGGAGTCCTGGTGGTGAAATGGTTAAGTGCTCAGCTGCTAAATGAAAGTTTGGTGGGTCAAACCCACCAGCCGCTCTGTAGGAGAAAGATGTGACAGTCTGCTTCTGTTGTAAGTTACAGCCTTGGAAATCCCATGAGACAGTTCTACTCTGTCCTTACAGGGTTGCTGTCACTCTGCATTGACTCAATGGCAATGGGTTTTAGATTATCAATATCTTTATAAATATGATTGTTATTTGTCTTTTGGAGTTGGAAACATTATATATGAATATCTGTGAGTGAACATCTGAGAATCATAACAACAAATTCTATGCTGCTGCAACATGTACAATACTGCAATATGTATGTAGCACATATTATAAGAGACAAGTTGTACAGAAAAAAAAAAAAAACAGAGGCAATAAGTATGGTTCTTAACAACATGAATACATTATAAGTCAGGGACTACCTATATTGGATATTCCAAAACACAAACCAAACACTGCTGTCGAGTCAAATTTATTTTCTCACAGTTTAGCAGGCCAGAAGTTCATAGCAATCCCTCCTTGGGTTTCCGAGGCGGTATCACTATGGAAGTAGATTGCCCAACCTTCCTTCTGAGGAGTAGCTGGTGGATTGAGGATGAAGAAAAAAGGCACAGAGAGGATAAATGAATTTTCCAAAGAAACCTATCAAGAAAATGGTGGCCCTTAGATGTGAACCCCTCTGTTCTCTCCAGCATGGAGCCTGCAATGGAAAAGGCAAAGAGAGAAAACTAAGTCAGAAAGTTGTTTACTGGGATTTCTAGAAGTCTGAGTCTCATGAAAAATGCATACTGACCCTCAAGTGACTGAAGAGATTGCCCACTCACACAGACCCAAGGAACAGACAAGTCACTCCAACTCTTAAGAGCTTTGACCAGGAATTCCATATTTCTTTTATTCACTCCTTACCAGTCAGGCCCAGTGTTAAAATGAAATCACAAAATAAAAGTGATCAACTAGTTGATTCTTAGAAACCCTATGTGTGTCAGAGCAGAACTATGCTGCATGGGGGTTTCAGTGGAAGATGTTTCAGGAGTAGATCAACAGCCCTTTCTACTGAGGTATCTCTGGGTAGGCTCCAACCATCAGCTTTTCAGTTAGCCTTCAAGCACTTAATTGTTTGTGCCACCCAGGAACCTTTAGGCCCATTGTTAAAGGCTGAGAATTCTCAAAGATCTGAAAAGCTAGTTCAAAGATTTCCTTGCATTTCAAACTCCCATACTAGAATGAGAAGAGATGGGCTTTTTGAAATTTCAATGTGAGGTCCTGATTATGACTGCCCCACGTACTGTGGAAACACACACCAGCAGTCATTAGCCTTGTCTGTAGGCTTCCTAATGAAGGAAACAGTTCATGGGTCTTTAAGAACCAGTAGGAATCTGTGTGAAGTGACTTGTTTCTAAATTTAGACCCATCAAAGGGAACTGTATGTTCAAAGGCAGAATGATATGTAAAGCAATATGTTTGGGGGAACAGCAAGTAGGGAATGTAGTTGGATTTTTAGGATCTGTCATTAATATGAGTCGGATCCAACTTGATGGCAGTGAGTTTGGTTTTTTTGGTTTGGGGTCATCAGTATGCAGTCCTGACTAATGGAGCATACATGAATAATTCATGGCTCTCTAGGATATCGGATCAAGACGGTAATGGAGAAACTGAAACCCAGGAAAGGAACCTGACTTGTTCAAGGTCATTGGAATGAGAACCCTTCTCACAGGTCCTAGTAAAACATTCTTCACCACACTGGGCTGCCTCTTGCTTAATAACCAGCACTTGGAGCCACCACCTCTTCATCTCCTGACCTGGCCGAGTTTCCTGGGGTCTCAAACCACATGAGACATAAGAGGATGTGTTAGTCATTTGTATTATTATCCAAGCAGCATAATTTCCTGACCATAAAGCCTCCTGGCTTTGGAGATGGGTAACATATGCTCATTTCCCTACAGGGTTCAGCTTCATTTAAGCTCAAATAAATGAGAAATGCTATGAAGAAAATGTACAGTCCTTGACCTTTGAGCTCTTCCAGTTGGCTAATGGTCTTGGTTGAATTCCTACCCCATGAATCAAAGTCAAGAGCTGAGTTGCATTATTTTAAGGACTTCAAGGTCTTACTCAAAGCCTTTCTCCTGCTTGGAATGCTTTCTCATCCCCTCTGAGTTAGACTGAGTTTTGAGGGTCAAGTCAGGTGCCATCTCTTCTTCAAGACTTCTCTGACCCCCACCTCTCCACCACATCCAGCTCATAATGGTTGCTCCATTCTCTGAGCTCTTAATTTGTTGTCTCTGTATATTATACATTCTGTATATTATAATTTAAATATGACAAAGGGAAATGCAAGATGTCTTGTTACCTTTCTTACTTCCTAGGGTGGCTGTAACACAAACACCACAAGTGGGTGCCTTAAAGAGGAGAAATTTATTTTCTCACAGTTTAGCAGGCCAGAAGTTCAAATTTAGTGGGTTGGCTCTAGGGTAAGATCCTTGACTCTTTCAGCTTCTGTAGCCCCAGTGTTCCTTGGTTCCTTGGCATTCTTCAGGTGGCATCTATCTTTCTCCTGTTTGTGCTTACTTCTGTATCCAATCTGCTTTTTATAACCCAGAAGTGATTAGGGTTTGGACACACCCTACAATGATATGGTTTCATTAACATAACAAAGCAAACCCTATTTCCAAACAGGGTAGCATCCACAGGTATATGTATCAGGATTCCAATACATACTTTAGGGAAACACAGTTCAACCCACATTACCTTACCTTTGGATGTCATTCCTTCCTCCCTTCATTCTCACATTGCTCTCTTTCTCTCCATGCCCATAGCCTCTGAACTGGTCTCCCAACCTCAGTCTCTTTCACTTCCTATTAACTACTCCATGCTGCCACCATGGTCTTAAAAAAAAAGAAAAAAAAATTCCATTCTGATCAGGTCACTCTCAGAAACCTGTGACCCAGCCCCACTGCCTGCAGAATTCCTGGTTTAGTCTTAAAGATCTTGTGCTAATTGTTTCTCTAATGGCTTCCCAGAGTATAAGGCTAGACAGTACTTCTCAACATTGTCCCCAATGTACCTTTACCAGGCACCCCCAAGGGTCCTGGCATAGAGCCCAAAGCAGACCCCTGCAAGAGTGAAAAACCTTTGAAGACTAATAGTTTACCTAAGAATCATGCCAACTTCACTTTCTATCCTATAATATTTCTGGGTGTTTTAATATTACTTAAAAGTTAGGTTACTTACATTTACCTAGTAAATCTTCCATGCAGATGTGATATCTTTTTCTTATAGATCTTTATACATAGCACTAATGGGCTACTATGCTTTCCCAACATAAGTGATCCTCAGTTTGAGAAACATGGACCTCTAACACCTTGTTCACACCTCTACTATATCTCCTAGGCATGGTCCCATCCCTGAAAAGCTCAAAGTCTAATGAAGAAATTTCACACTATACATTCAAGACAACACCTGACATATGGAGGGTTAGTGTGTTCTCAGTATTAATTAAAAGCTAAAAGTATTATTTTGAGATTGAAAACTAGCCAGGAGTGTTCACAGTAATAATAACACTATTAACACAATACTAGTAGCTACAATTTACGTCATGCTGATTCTGACTGAACACAATTCTCTAAGCACAATGAAGTCCCAGAACCACACACTAAATGTTGTTAGCTGCCATCAGGTTGACCCTCAACCTATGGCAACCTCATTTACAACAGGATTAGATCTCTACAATCCACATGGTTTTCCCGGATGATTTTTGGAAGTAGAACTCCAGGCCTTTCTTTCTAGTCTGTCTTAGTCTGGAAGTTCCACTGAAACCCGTTTAGCATCATCTGGGCAATTTTATGATGATTCCAACTACACAAATGAGAAAACTGAGCATGGATTTGAACTCAGGCACTATGTCTTAAATGATCATCACCTTAACCACCCAGTTTTAAAAATTCTCAACTATTTTATTTTTATTTATTTGAAAATACAATTTATTGAAATACAGTTTATGTACAGTGAAATACACAAAATTAAAGTGACATGGGTAAATGCATTTTTTTTTTTTTTTGCATTGTTTCCTCCCCTCCCCTCTCACCCCTGGTAACCAACAAAGAAAGTTTCCTTCTATATATAAACCTTTCCTTGACTTTTTACAATAATAAACTAATACTACATTTGCCCTTCAGTGATTGAATTGTTTCACTCAGTATAATGTCCTCCAAGTTCATCCATGTTATACAGTGTTTTGCAGATTCTACATTATTCTTTAGTGTTGCATAGTATACCATTGTGTGTATGTGCCATAGTTTGGTTATCCATTCTTCTGTTGATGGATACCTAGGTTGTTTCCATCTTTTTGCTTTTGTAAATAGAACTGTGATGAACATCGGTGTACATATATTTGTTCTTGTCCTGCCTCTAACTTTTTTTTTTTTTTTTTTTTTTTTTT
>NW_006922187.1:1114330-1146754 GCF_000298275.1 Orycteropus afer afer | reverse complement strand
TGTTTCACATTTAAGTCTTTGATCCACCTGGAGTTAGTTTTTGTGTATGATGTGAGGTACGGATTTTGCTTCATTTTCCCACAAATAGATAACCAGTTTTGCCAGCACCATTTGTTAAAGAGACCACCTCTTGCCCATTAAATGGATTTCAGCCCTTTGTCAAAAGTCAGCTGACCATAGGTCAATAGATCTATTTCTGAGTTCTTAATTCTGTTCCACTGGTCTGTGTGTCTGTTGTTGTACAGTATCAGGCTGTTTTGACTACTGTGGCTGTACAGTAGGTTTTGAGATCTGGAAGTGTGAGGCCTCCTACTTTGTTCTTCTTCTTCAATAGTGCTTTGCTTATTCAGGGTTTCTTTCTTTTCCATGTAAAACTAGTGATTGGTTTTTCTATATCCTTAAAGAATGCTGATGGGATCTGGATTGGAATTGCATTGAACATATAGATTGCTTTGGGTTGTAATGACATTTTCACAGTGTTCAATCTTCTTATCCATGAGCATGGTACGTTATTCCACTTTTGTAAATTTCTTATGGTTTCTTGGAATAGTGATTTGTAGTTTTCTTTGTACAGGTCTTTTGTGTTCCTAGTGAGATTTATTCCCAAGTATTTCATTTTTTGGTAGCTATTGTAAAAAGTAGGAGCTCTGGTAGCATAGTGCCTAAGGCATTTGACTGCTAACCAGAAGGCTGGTGGTTCAAACCCACCAGCCACTCCTCGGAAGGAAGATGAGGCAATCTACTTCCATAGTGATACTGCCTTGGAAACCCAAGGAGGGGTTGCTATGAGTCGGGTCGTACTCGACGGCACATAACAACAATAACATTGTAAAAAGTATTGATTTCTTTATTTCTTTTTCAGCAATCTCTTTGCTAGTGTAGAGGAATCCAACTGATTTTTGTATGTTGATCTTGTATCCTGTCACTATGCTATATCTCTCAATTAGTTTCAGTAGGCTTTTTTTTTTTTCTTCTTTTTTTTGACCAAGTCTCTTGGGTTTTCTATGTATAGGATCATATCATCAGCAAATAGGTATAGTTTTACTTCTTGCTTACCAATTTGGATGTCTTTGATTTCCCTTTCTTGCCTTATTGCCCTGGCTATGACTTCCAACACAATGTTGAATGGAAGTGGTGATAGATTGTTCCTGTTTGCAAGGGGAATGGTTTCAGTCTCTCTGCATTGAGAATAATGTTGGCTGTTGGTTTTGCATATATGTCCTTTATTATGTTGAGGAATTTCCCTTCTATTCCAATTTTGCTGAGTTTCTTATCAGGAAAGACTGTTGGATTTTTATCAAATGGCTTTTCTGCATCAGTTGATATGATCATGTATACTTTTCCTTTGTTTTATTTATGTGATGGATGACATTATTTTTCTAATGTCAAACCATCCTTGCATACCTGGTATGAACTCCACTTGGTCATGATGTGTTATTTTTTTAATATGTTGTTGGAGTCTATTGGGTAGTATTTTGTCGAAGATTTTGCATCTATATTCATGAGGGATATTGGTCTGTAGTTTTCCTTTTTACTGATGTCTTTGCTTGGTTTTGGTATCAAGGTCATGCTTGCTTCATAAAATGAATTTGGGAGGATTCCATCCTTATCTATGTTCTGGAATACTTTGAGTAGTAAATGGTGTCAGTTCTTCTTTAAACATTCAGTAGAATTCTCCAGTGAAACCATCTGGGCCAGGACTATTTTTGTTATTGGTTTTTTTTTTTTTTTTTTATGACCTGTTTAATTTCTTCTTTTGTTATAGGTCTGTTTAAATTTTCCACCTCAGCTTCTGTTAGTTTAGATAAGCAGTATGTTTGTAGACATCTGTCCATTTCTTCTAGATTTTCAAATTTATTGGGGTATAGTTCTTCATCTTATCCTGATATTATCCTTTTCATTTCTGTTGGTTCTGTTGTGGTGTTGCCCAATTTATTACTTATTTGTGTTATTATTGTTTCACTCTTTTCCTTTGTTAAATTTGGTAGTTTGTCAATTTTATTAATCTTTTCAAAGAACCAACTTCTAGCCTCATTGATTTTTCCTATTTTCTGCTTCATTTATTTCTGCTAGAATCTTTATTATTTCTTTTCTTCTGGTGACTGTAGGCATTTTTTGTTGCTCTTTGCCTAATTGTTGGAGATGTTGATTTGAGCTCTATCTTCTTTTTTTATGTGTGCATTTATTGCTATAAATTGGACTCTGATTACTGCTTTTACTATGTCTCAAAGATTTTGGTATTTTGTGTTTTCATTCTTGTTTGATTCAAGAAAATTTTTTTCATTTCATTTTTTATTTCTTCTATTACTCCATCACTTTCAAGGCAGATGTTATTCAGTTCCCATGTGTTTACTCTTTTCATTCTTCTTCTTATTGTTGATTTCTAATTTTAAGGCATTGTGATCTGAGAAGATGTTTTGCAGTATTTCAATGTTTCTAAATTTATTGATACTTGCTTTGTGGCCTAACATATGGTGAATCCTGGAGAATGTCCCATGTGCACTGGAAAAGAATGTATATTGTGCTGTTGTTGGGTGAAGGGCTCTGTAGACATGTATAAGGTCAAGTTGTTGGATTGTGTTGTTTAGTTCTTCTGTGTCTTTGCTGAATTTCTTTCCAGTTTTTCTACCTTTCATTGAAAGTGGTGTGTTAAAGTCTCCGACCATGACTGTGGAGTCATCTATTTCCCTCTCTACTTGTGTTAAAGTCTAATTTGTGTATTTTGGTGCTCTTCCATTAGGTGCATAGACATTTATTATGGTTATGTTGTCTTGTCCAATTGATATTTTAATCATTATATAATGTCCTTCCTTGTTGTCTATGGTGGTTTTTGTCTTAAAGTCAATTTTATCCGAAATTAATATTGCCGCTCCTACTCTTTTATGGTTGCCATTTTCTTGGTATATCTTTTTCCAGCCTTTGATTTTTAGTCTATTTTTGTCTTTGTCTCCAAGGTGTGTCTCTTGTAGACAGCATATTGATGGGTTCTGTTTTCTCATTCAGTCTGCAACTCTCCATCTCTTGAGTGGTGCATTTAATCCATTGACATTCAGTGTAATTATCAACAAGTATGACTTTGTTGCTGTCATTTTGTTATGTGTTTTTTCATGGTGTTGCTGATTTCTTTGTTCCATATAATTTTCTGTTCTGAGCTCATTTTGTTTATGAATCATGTTATCACTTCCTTCATTGCGATTGTTTTAGTATTTACAGAATATTTGTGTTTGTCCCCTTTTTCATTTTGATGTGAAGGTTTATCATTTTTCTTTGCAGTTACCCTGAGATTTATAATTTCCTTCCCAAGATTAGAACAATCTGTTCTGTCTTGCAGTTGTCTTGACTTCCCTACTATTTAGAAGTTCCATAACTATACAATTTTTTCCCTCTTTTTGGTTTGTGGTTGTCCTCATTTGTCAATTGATGTCTGGTTCCTTGTTTACAATCCTGTAGGCTTACTTACTTTGGATACTTCCATAACTAGTTTGGTTTCTGGATTATGTCATCATGTGTGTTAATGGTCAGTTGTTGTTTGCTGTTGTTGGTTCTCTGTCCAAAGGATTCCCTTTAGCATCTCTTGTAAGGTTGGTCTGGTTTTAACAAATTCCCTTAATTTCTGCTTAGCTGGAGATCTTCTAATTTCTCCATCATATTTGAGGTACAATTTTGCTAAGTATATAATTCTTGGTTGGAAATTTTTTTTTTTCCTTCTGGGTTTTATATATACCATCCCATTGTCTTCTCTCCTGCATGGTTTCTGCCAAGAAATCCTCACTTAGACTTATTGGTTACACCTTGTAAGTAATTTTTAGTTTTTCTCATGCTGCTTTCAGGATTCTTTTATTGTCTTTGGTTTTGGTGAGTTTGATGATGATATGTCTTGGTAATTTTCTTTTGAGGTCCTCCTGTTTGAGGACTTCTTGAATGGATATATTTTCATCTTTCATCATACCAGGGAAATTCTCTTCCAACAAATCTTGACAATTTTCTCTGTGGTTTTATTTCTCTTCCAGTTCTGGAATTCCAATTACATGTAGGTTATTTCTTTTGATGGTATCCCACATGAAACTTAGGCTTTCTTCATTTTGTTTTGATCTTGTTTCTGATTGATCCCTTTCCAAAAAAGTATTGAGGTATTTTCTTCAATCTCACTAATTCTGTCTTCCATTGATTCAATTCTACTCCTTTGCCCATTCAGTGTGTTATCTATTTCTGAAAATTTAGTATTAATCTTCTGGATTTCTATCTGTAGAATTTCTATCCTTTCTAATTTTTCACTTGTTTTTTCATTTTGTTCTTGTATTGTCTTTCAAAATTGTTCTAGGGTTTTCTCTGTGTTTTCCTCAATTTTGTCAGACTTTTCCTTGATCTGTCTCTCAATCCCTTGAAGGTACCTAAATATAATTCTTTTGAATTTTTTTTTCAGGGAGTTCCAATGCTGCTTTGTCCTCTGGGGTGTGTTCTGGGTCTGTATCCTGGTTCCTTGTTTCTCCTGGTTTATCTTGCTTCTTTGTGTGGACTTTGATGCTCTGCTGTCTCCGAGACATTGTGAACATTTTTGTGTTTATGTTTAATTGGTGATTGTATGTTGGAGTGACTTGCCCACAATTTTAGCTTTCTTTTGTTTTGTTTGGATGTATCTGATTAAGCGGGGTACTTGTTGTTGCTGTTGTTATGTGCCGTCGAGTCGGCCCCGACTCATAGTGACTGCTCCTTGGGTTTCCAAGGCAGTATCACTATGGAAGTAGGATTGACCAACCTTCCTTCCGAGGAGTGGCTATGCTCCTCTATTTGCCAGTTGGCAGCACTTATACACTCACCACCTGTCTCCTTTCCCATTGTTACCCTCTCTTATGTCCCTACTGTCCTTGGCAAACAGAGCCTATTCTTAGGTCCCTGACTTCTGAATGAGAATGTTGTCACTTTAAAGATCCAATATGGCCACCACTTGTAAACATTCAAAATGGCTGCACCCCTAGTCACTTTAAAAATCCAAAATAGCCACCACTTGTAAACAATCAAAATGGCTATGCCCTCTGGACATTCAAAAGTCCACAGCTCAGGTAGTCTCCCTCCTTGCTGTTTCCCTTCCTAGTCTTAGGCCACCAACACAGTCATCCCTGCAGCTCTTGGCCACCAGGACTGATCTTTAGGTCAATTCTCAGGTCCCAAAACCAATTGGAAATATTCAGGCTTCTCGTCCCCTCAGAGTAGCTGACCATTCACAGATCCATTCATCTCTGTACTCACTGTTTTCATTCAGGTTTTTCCACTAGTTGGTGCCTAATCCACTTCTGTATTATTTTCTGTATCTCCGTCAATTGGTTTCTGTTTTGTTTGTTGGAGAAGGTCTGTGTAGCTTGTCTGCCTATTCTGCCATCTTACCAGAAGTCCTTACATCTCAACTATTTTTAATATTAAATGACAGCAACAATACTAGCAGCAGAAAGACTAATAGTAATAGTTATACACTTACTCCTCACTTAACGATTATCTCTTTATCCTACATCCCATATTTACAATAGTTCTGTTCTGATTACCTCTGTGCTGCTCTAACAGAAAATACCACAATTGGGATGGCTTGAACAAACAGGGGTTTATCCTCTTACAGTTCAGGAGGCTAGAAGTCCGAATTCAAAGTGCCAGGCTGTGTGAAAGCCCCTTGACCTTGGGCTTCAGCTCTGCCTCTTGTTCCCAGTCCTCTGAAGCTACAGGCTTTTCTTCACTCAGGCAGCTACTGGCTACTGAGGCTAACAAGTTCAAGGTTGACAAATAAAATGGCACAATCCCGATGCTACCAAACCACACAGCAAGCCATTAATTCAGGTCCATTGAAAGTCCCAAGGTTGGCAGAGCATGGCACGCTGCTGAACAATGACATGGCTACATGCAGGGCTCAAGAGTGTCATGATCTAGAGAACATTTTCAATGCTGCTGCTTATACACAGGAAGCAGACCACATTCCTAAGGCAGCTACTCAGTGCTTGTGGTAGATCCCACCATGGAGTTGATTGTCAGTCTCATCATGGGGAATAACTACCACCCACTGCCCAGCCACTCAACCAGGCCCAATGAAGTTGGCATGCAACTATAACTACCACAGTAATAAAAATGTAATAGTAAAATATCTGCTATCCAACAGGCTGATGTCCATACTCAGAGATGAAGGTGAGAGGTAGTGCTGGAGTATGGCAGCCATGGCCATGAGCTCCCTGCCAAGGGTGGTGTGGGGCACCCAGATGGAGCAGATTGGAGGTGTCCACTGGACAGGCTCATCAGGCTGGCCTATGGTGCAAGATGAGGGGCTAGGGTTCCTCAGGAGAATGGGAGAGGCAGTCTTGCAGTGCAAACGCAAGGGGAGACCCACACTGTGGTGCAAGAATGGGGTGGGGAGACTACACAGGCTGCTGTAGTAGCTGGAACATCTGCCCTACTTTGAGAATGGCCCTGGGAGTATGGGGAAGAACTCAAATTTCTGAGGAACATGGGATAGGAGTATTGGGAGAGTAACGGTCTCCTTAGCTAAGAAGTGGTGGTCTTTGGACTGGCCCCTGAGTGCAGAGAGAGACTCAAGCTGGTAGGGAGAGCCTAGCCTATTGGGTCCCAGGGACCTGAGGGGAAAAGGTACCTAGGAGTGCAGGATATACAACAGCCTAGTGTTCAGGAAGGACAGCTGGTTAAGTTTGTCCAGGAAGTATACCTGGAAGGGAAGGGTAACAGAAAGGAGAAGGGCCCCCAAGGGGCCCAGGACCTGGAGATGCAGGTGGAGGAGGAAGTGGTAACTCCAGGGCAGAGAAGAGTATAAGATGTAGGGATAGGGGAGAAGAGCACTGTAAACCAGGGGAGTTGGAAGTCACAGCCAGACAGCAGGCAGTGATCTGCAGTATCCTCTCTGCCACCTCCACCTGGGCATAACTGATGATGTCTGTGTCTGCAGTGAGGCTACAGCAGGGAACAGGTAAGGAAACAATGTAATTTTCACGTAATGCCAATTTTTGCACAATGACCTGGTCTTAAAACCTAACCATGTCAATATGTGAAGAACGGGTGTAATAGAAACAATAGCAGTTGCAACAGCAGTAATCCCACACACACATACATGCATACACACAGATGCACACAATCCCTTAGAAGTTCAATAAAATAAAGCATATAAAATCACTTCGAAATCCTTATAACATGGATTAACCTATTATGCTGTTGTTGTTGTTGTTAGGTGCTGTCAAGTCATCTCTGACTCATAGTGACAGCATGCACAGCAGGATGAAATACTAGCCCATCCTGGGCCAGCCTCACAATTCTTGTTATACCGGAGCCTATCATTGCAGCCACTGTGTCTATCCATCTCATTGAGGGCCCTTCCCTTCTTCATTGATCCTCCACTTTACCAAGCATGATATCCTTCCCCAGGGAATGGTTCCTTCTGATAACATGACCAAAGTAGGTGAGACAAAGTCTGGCCATTCTCACTTCCAAGGATCATTCTGGCTGCACTTCCTCCAGAGGACAGATTTTAGTCCTTTTAGCAGACCATGGTCCTCTTAGCATTCTTCTCCAACACCACAACTCAAAAGCATCAACTCTTCTTCAGTCTTCCTTATTCATTGTCCAGCTCTCACATGTATATGAGGCAATTAAAAATACCATGGCTTGGGTTAGGCACACCTTAGTCTTCAAGGAGACATCTTTGCTCTTCAGCACTTGAAAGAGATCTTTTGCAGTAATTTTCCCAATGTAGTACATCGTCTGAAGTCTTGACTGCTGCTTCTATAGGTGTTGATTGTAGAACCAAGCAATATGAAGTCCTTGACAACTTCAATCTTTTCTTTATCCACTGTGAAGCTGTTATTGGACCAGTTGTGAGGATTCTTTTTTTCATTATATTGAGGTGTAATCCATACTGTAGACTGTAGTCTTTTATCTTCATCAGTAAGTGCTTCAAGTCATCCTTACTTTCAGCAAGCAAAGTTGTGTCATCTGTGTATCGCAGGTTGTTAATGAATCTTTCTCCAATCCTGATGTCACATGCTTCTTCATATAATCCAGCTTCTTGGATTACTTCTTCAGCATACAAATTGAATAAGTATGGTGAAAGGATACAACTCTAACACACTCCCTTCTTGATTTTGAACCATGCAGTACCCCCTTGTTCTGTTCAAATGACAGCCTCCTGGTCTATGTACAGGTTCCTCATGAGTACAGTCAAGTGTTCTTGAATTCCCACTCCTCTCAATGTTATCCATAATTTGTTATGATCCACACAATTGAATGATTTTGCATAATCAATAAAACACAAGTAAACATCTTTCTGGTATTCTTTGCTTTAAGCTAAGATCCATCTGACATTAGCAATGATATCCTTCATTCCATGTCCTCTTCTGAATCCAGATTGCATTTCTGGAAGCTCTCTGTAATGTACTGTGCAACAATTTTTTAATCATCTTCAGTAAGATTTTACTTGCATGCAATATTAATGATATTGTTTGATAATTTCCATATTCTGTGGGATCACCTTTCTTTGGAATGGGTACAAATATGGATCTCTTCCAATCAGTTGGACAGGTAGCTGTCTTCCAAATCTCTTAACATAACTGAGTGGGTGCCTCCAGCATGGCATCCATTTGTTGAAACACCTCAATGTGTATTTGTCAATTCCTGGAGCCAATTCCTTCAGTGCAGCTTCGACTTCTTCCTTTAGTACCATTTGCTCCTGATCATATGCAACCTCCTTAAATAGATAAACATTGACCAGTTCTTTATGGTACAGTGACTGCATATTCCTTCCATCTTCTTTTGATTCTTCCTGCTTCATTCAACATTTTGCCCAAGATTCTTTCAATATTGTAACTCAAGGCTTAATTTTTTTCCTCAGTTCCTTCAGATTGAGAAATGCAAAGTGTGTTCTTCCTTTTTGATTTTCTAACTCAAGGTCTTTGCACATTTCATTATAGTAATTGACTTTGTTTGCTTGAGCTGCACTTTGACATCTTCTGTTCAGCTCTTTTATCTTGTCATTTCTTCCATTTGCTTTAACTACTCTCCATTCAAGGGCAAATTTCAGAGTCTCTTCTGACATCCATTTTGGTATTTTCTTCCTTTCCTGTCTTTTTAAAGACCTCTTGCTCTTTTCATGGATGATGGTCTTGATGTCATCCCACAATTCCTCTGGTTTTCAGTCACTGATGTTCAATGCATCAAATCTATTCTTTAAATGGTCTCTAAATTCAGGAGGGATATAATCAAGGTCATATTTTGGCTCTTGTGGACTTGTTTTAATTGTCTTCAACTTCAATTTGAATGTGCATGTGAGCAGTTGATTATCTGTTCCACAAACAACTCCTGGTCTTGTTTTGGCTGAAGATATTGAGCTTCTCCATTGTCTCTTGCCACAGATCTAGTCAATCTGCTTCCTGTCTATTCCTTCTCATGAAGTCCACATGTATAGTTGTTTCTATGTTGTTGAAAAAAGTATTTGGAATGAATAAGTTGTTGGTCATGCAAAATTCTATCATGTGATCTCCAGTATTATTTCTATCTCTAGGGCCATATTTTCCAGCTACTGGTAAATTTTCTTTGTTTCCAACTTTTGCATTCCAGTCACCAGTGATAATAAATACATCTTGATTATATGTTTGGTCAATTTCAGACTGCAGAAGTGGTAAAAATTTCCAATTTCCTCATCCTTGGCTTTGGTGGTTGGTGCATAAATTTGAATAATAGTAGTAGTAACTGGTCTTTCTTCTAGGTGTATGGATATTATTCTATCACTGACAGCATTGTACTTCAGGACAGATCTTGAAACACTCTTTGTGACGATGAATGCCACACCATTTCTATTTAATTTGTCATTGCCAGCATAGTACATCATATGGTTGCCTGGTTTAAAATGGCCAAAACTAGTCCATTTTAGCTCACTAATGCCTAGGATATCTATCTTTATGTGTTGCATTTAATTTGTGACAACTTCCAATTTTTCTAGATTCATACTTCCTACATTCCATGTTCCAATTATTAATGTATGTTTGCATCTGTTTTGACTCATTTGGAGTTGTGCCACATCAGCCAATGTAGGTCCCAAGAGATTTACTCTATCCATATTGTTAATGTCATCTCTACTCTGAGGAGTCAGCTCTTCCCCAGTTAAATTTTGAGTGCCTTCTGACCTGATGGGCTCATCTTCAGGCACTATGCCAAACAATGTTTCAGGACTGTTCATAGGGTTTTCCAATAATATATCAGACAGTGTTTCACTACTATTCATAAGGTTTTCATTAGCCAATTGTTTGAGAAATGCAAGGCCTCTTCCTTCTTCTGAATCTGTCTAAGCCCAGAAGTTCTGCTGAAACCTCTTCTACATGGGTAATCCTGTTGGCATTTTGTAACACAGTGGTATAGCCTCCAGCCTCATAGCAACATATAAGCCACCACAGAACAACAAACTGACAGACAAATCCCTCTCCCTTAATTGTTCCTAACCCCTCTGCACCTGCCTACTGCAGGCAATGGTTTTAATATAGAGTTGTACCCAAGTGAAAAGCAGCCTCCAAGACTTGGACCTGCCTACCTCAGGCCCTGGCCTTAATATAGAGCCACACCTAAGCAAAAAACAGCCCCCAGCCCCAGGTCCATCAACCTCAGGCCCCAGCCCTTAATATAGAGCCACACCCAAGCAAAAAGCAGCCTCCAATCCCCATGCCCACTGACCTCATGCCCCGACCTTAATATAGAGCCACCCCCAAGTGAAAACCAACCTCCAAACCTCCAAACCTATTATGAGACCTTCTTAAATCCCCTTTTACTAAGCCCCACTCCCCTTTCTTGTCTGTAGAAGTTTAGGCACAGGCCTTGCAAGGTCCCTGTGGTTAAAAGGTTTGATAAGAGCATGTTAAAATTGGATGACTATATGTACAATTTGAGAGGTCTGATGGTGTAGTGCCTAAGACCTTTGACTGCTAACCAGAGGCTGGTGGTTCAAACCTACCAGCCACTCGTCCAAAGGAAGACTGGGCAATCTATTTCCATAGAGATGTTGTTGTTGTTGTTATTTGCCATCGAGTCGGCCCAGACTCATAGCGACCCCTCCTTGGAAACCCAAGGAGAGGCCGCTATGAGTCAGAATCAACTCGACAGCAGTGAGTTTGCTTTTTCTTTTTGGTTATATGTGCAATTGAAATAACTCTGTAAGTAGGAGAGTCATAGATAGTGATCTGGTAGAGATTCAAAGGTCTGAGCTTCTCTGATTGACATTCAAGGGCCCACTTTGTTCTGGTTCCCATTAACTGACAGGTAGTCCTCAAACTTGAGAAGTCCTTTCCCAGAATGAAATTTGTGTTTTAATTCCAGGAAAAGACTCTGTTATCAATACAATGTAAAGGAGTCAGTATTATGGAACACTGTGTGCAGTCCCCTTGCTAGATATCTCTATAGAACTATTCATTCCATAGGATAATTAATTCCTAACAATGTCCTTGTGAGGTTGATAACACCATCCTCATTTTATAGATGAGGACACCAGAGCTTAGAAAAATTGAATTACTTACCAAAATAATAAAGACATAAAACTTGCAGAACTAGGATTTGAAGTCATACCTATCTGATCACAAACTTTTTTTTTTTAATGTGCATTCTATAATGACTTACATTTCTGACTAAGCAATAATGTTCTCACAAAATATTAAAAAGCAAAATGGCACAAGAAATATCAGAAACTTTTTTAAAATGTGAAATTATTGACCCTTAATAGAAGACTATGTGCTATATGCAAATGACACAACCTAGCCTACAGAAAGCGAAGAGAACTTGAAGTGCTTACTGATGAAGAATAAAGACTATAGACTTCAGGGTGGTTTACTCCTCAATATAAAAGAAACAAAAACCCTCACAACTGGACCAATAAGTAAAATCATTACAAGTGGAGAAAAGTCTGAAGATGTCAATGATTTCATTTTACTTGGATGCACAATCAGCACCCATAGAAGCAGCAGTTAGTCAGTGAAATGATGTATTTCACTGGGAAAATGCATCTGCTGCAAAAGACCTCTTTAAAGTGTTAAAGAGCAAAAATGTCAGTTTGAAGACTAAGGTACATCTGATCAAAGCCATGATGTTTTCAACTGCCTCATATGCATGTGAAAACTGGATAATGAATAAGGGAAACGGAAGAATTGATGCACTTGAAGAATTGTGGTGTTGGCAAAGAATATGGAATAACCTATGGGCTGTCAGAATAATGAACAATCTGTCTTGGAAGAGGTATAGCCAGAATGCTCCTTAGAAGCAAGGATAGAGAGACTTCATCTCTATTTCTTTGGTCATGTTGTCGGGAGGGACCAGTCCCTGGAGAAGGACATCATGCTTGGTAAAGCAGAGGGTCAGAGGAAAAGAGGAAAACCCTCAACAAGATGGATTAACACAATGGATGCAATAATGGGCTCAAGCATAACAAGAAAAAAAAATGTGAGGATGGCACAGGACTGGGCAGTGTTTCATTCTGCTGTACATAGGGTCGCTCTGAATGAGAACCCACTTGATAGTACCTAACAACAGTAATATAGACTGATCTTCTCTGAATGTAGTAATATATGTCTTAAATCTAAAATTCAGGATTCTCTTCATTGTTACAGGTGATTTGGTGAGATAGTCACTGACCTCATAGGGTTTTGGTGACAGTGGATTCAGTGAGATGTGTGCTTCCTAGGATCTGGTCATTGCCAGAATGAGACACTACCTGGTCCTACACCAGCCTCACAATCCTTGCTATACCTGAGCCCATTGTTGACCCCACTGTGTCAATCCATCTTGTTGAGGGTCTTCCCCTTTTTTGATGACCTACCACTTTACCAGGCATAATATCTTTCTCAAGGGAATGGTCCCTTCTAACCACATGACCAAAGTAGGTGAGACGAAGTCTGGCCATTCTCACTTCCAAGGAGCATTCTGGCTGCACTTCCTCCAGCACAGATTTGTTCATTCTCCTGGCAGTCCATGGTACTTTCAGTATTCTTTATCAACACCACATCTCAAAAGCATCAGCTCTTCTTTGGTCTTCCTTATTCATTATCCAGCTTTCACTTGCATATGAGGTGAATGAAAAAACCATGGCTTGGGTTACACGCACCTTAGTCTTCTAAGAGACATCTTTGTTCTTCAGCACTTTAAAGAGGTCTTTTGCAGTGGATTTTCCCAGTGGAGTATGATACCTGATTTCTTGACTGCTGCTTCCATGGGTGTTGATTGTGGATACAAGTAAAATGAAATCCTTGACAACTGCAATCTTTTCTCCATTTATCATGATGCTGCTTATGGGTCTAGTTGTGAGAATTTTTGTTTTCTTTATGTTGAAGTGAATTCCATACTACAGACTGTATTCTTTAATCTTCATCAGTGAGTGTTTCAAGTCATCTTCACTTTCAGCAAGCAAGGTTGTGTTATCTGCACAGGGTGTTAATGAGTCTTCCTCCAATCCTGATACCATATTCTTCTTCATATAGTCCACCTTCTCGGATTATTTGCTCAGCATCCAGATTGAATAAATATGATGAAAGGAAACAACCATGACACACTCCCTTACCAATTTTAAACCATGCAATATCCCCTTGTTTTGTGTGAATGACAGCCTCCTGGTCTATGTACAGGTTCCTTATGAGCACAATGAAGTGTTCTGGAATTCCCATTCTTCTCAATGTTATCCATAATTTGTTATGATCCAAACAGTCTAATGCTTTTGTATAGTCAATAAAACACAAGTAAACATCTTTTTGGTATTCTTTGCTTTGAGCCAAGATCCAGCTGACATCAGCAATGATATTCCTCATTCCACATCCTCTTCTGAACCCAGCTTGCACTTCCTGAAATTGTCTGTCCATATACTGCTATAACCATTTTTGAATTATCTTCAGTAAGATTTTACTTGTGTATGATATTAATGATATTGTTCGATAATTTGCACATTCTGTAGAATCACTTTTCTTTGGAATGGGTACAAGTATGGACTTCTTCCATTCAGTTTCTGTGTTAGACTGGATTCTCTAGAGAAACAAAAACTGGCAAAGCTTATATATATATATATATATATATATATATATCTTAAGAAAATGGCTCACAAATGTATAGAACCTGGCAAGTCCAAAGTCCCTGGAGCAAACATCAGGCTGGAGGCTTTTCCCCACAGGGGCTGAGAAGCTCAAGGCTGGCAGGCAGTATACCAGCTGTTGACTCCAACAAATGATGAATCCAAGATCTCCAGGCCAAATGGTGGACTGCTCACTCACGGACAGTTGTAGGCAGCACAACAGAATCCCAATCCACAGAAGAATGTCTCTCTTCCCAAGATGTCCCTGGATATCCTTGATGTAGGCCACACCCCTAGGGAAACTCCTCTGAATAGATTGGTCACTCAGAACACAGTCATCCGATCCCATCATGGGAACAACCACACAGAACTGGGGTCCAGCCAAGTTGACACACAGCTCCAACTATCACAGTTGGCCAGGTAGCTGTCTTCCAAATTTCTTGGCATAGCCAAGTGAGTGCCTCCAGTACAGCAACTGTTTATTGAAACATCTCCATAGGTATTTCATCAGTTTCTGGAGCCATCTTCACCAATTCCTTCAGTACAGCTTAGACTTCTTCCTTCAGTACCATTAGTTCTTGATCTTATGCCACCACCTGAAACAGATGAACATCAACCAGTTATTTTTGGTATAGTGACTCTGTGTATTCCTTCCATCTTCTTTTGATATTTTCTGCAGCATTCAATATATAGCCCATAGAATCTTTCAATACTGCAACTCAAGGCTTAAATTTTTTCTTCAATTCTTTCAGCTTGAGAAATGCTGAGTGTGTTCTTCTCTTTTGGTTTTCTAACTCCAGGTCTTTATACATTTCATTACAATAATTGACTATGTCTTCTCAAGCTGCTCTTTGGAATCTTCTGCTCAGCTCTTTTATCTTTTCATATCTTCCATTTGTTTTAGCTACTCTCTGTTCAAGGGCAAGTTTCAGAGTGTCTTCTGACAACCATTTCAGTCTTTTCTTCATTCCCTGTCTTTTTAATCATCTTATGCTTTCTTCACTCCCTGCTCAAACACTTTTAGACTCTCTATTGCTGCCAACAGACTAAAGGTCAGATTCCTTAGGCAGGCATCTACAGGCATCTACCACAATTCATCTAGCACACAAATTGTGGGATGACATCAAGAACATCATCTTGATGTCATCCTACAATTTGTCTGGTTTATGCTTATTGGTGTTCAATGTGTCAAATCTATTCTTTAGATGGTCTTTAAATTCAGGTAGAATATAATCAAGGTCACATTTTGGCCCTTGTGGACTTGTTTTAATTGTCTTCAGCTTCAACTTGAACTTGCATATGAGCAGTTGATGACATGTTCCACAGTCAGCTCCTGGCCTTATTTTGGCTTGAGATATTGAGCTTCTCTATCACCTCTCTCCACAGATATAGTTGATTTTAATCCTGTGCATTCCATCTTGTGAAGTCCACTGTATAACTATTGTTTATTTTGTTGAAAAAAGGTATTTGCAATGAATAAGTTACTAGCTTTGCAAAATTCTATCTTGCAATCTCCAGCATCATTTCTATTACCAAAGCCATATTTTCCAACTAGTGGTGAATTTTCTTTGTTTCCAACTTTTGCATTCCAATCACCAGTAACAATCAACACATCTTGATTGCATGTTTGGTCAATTTCAGACTGCAGAAACTGGCAAAAATCTCCAATTTCCTCGTTAGGACATAAATTTGAATAATAGTAGTATTAACTGGTCTTCCTTGTAGGCATATGGATATTATCCTATTACTGTAGTTTAGGATAGATCTTGAAACATTCATTATAATGATGAATGCTATACCATTCTTCTTCAATTTGTCATTCCTTGCATAGTATATCATATGGTTGTCTAATTCAAAATGGTCAAAACCAGTCTATGTCACCTCATTAATGTCTATGATATTGATCTTTATGTGTTCCATTTCATTTTTGACAACTTCCAATTTTCCTATATTCATTCTTTGTACATTCCATGTTAATGGTTATTAATAGGTGTTTGCAGCCCTTTCTTCCTATTTTGCATCATGCTACATCAGCAGATAGAAGTCCCAAAAGCTTTACTCCATCCACATATTAATGTCAGCTCTACTTTGAGGAGGCATCTCTTCCCCAGTCATATTTAGAGTGACTTCTGACCTGAGGGGCTCATCTTCCAGCAGTGTACTGGACAGTTTTTCAGGGCTATTCATAATGTTTTCCAGTAATATATCAGAGAATGTTACACTGCTATTCACAAGGTTTTCACTGGCCAATTATTTGGGAAGTGGATGTCCCCTTCCTTCTTCCAAGTCTGTCTTAGTCTAGAAGCTCTGCTGACACCTGTTTACTGTGGGTGATCCTGGTGGTATTTGAAATATGGGTGGCATAGCCTCCAGCCTCACAGCAACACACAAGCCACCACAGTGTGACAAACTGAAAGATGAGTGACTGACAACTTCTAGCCTCTTAAATTGTGAGAGAATAAAATTCTGTTTGTTAAAGTCATCTACTTGTGGTATTTCTGATATAGCAGCACAAAACATCTAAAATGTCCCTTAGGTATATATCCATGTACCTAAGGATCTAACCTTATCAAAAGTAATGTAATTATTTCACATGTAATGTAATATAACATAATCACCTGTCATAACTCACTCTAATGTAACATAATCAAGCAATCAGTTGAGGTTACACTACCGTAAGGTAGATTCAGACCTAATTTCTGAATTATATAGATAGCAGCATAGGTTCAGACATACACACAGCATGAGCAGAGTCCAAATGTCAAAACCAGGGTCAAGGCAGGAGACAAACAAGCAGAATTGGTAATTTGATACAGAATGCTATGAACCATTCAACAAGGACTCCTTATAGTTCTGGGTTTAGGGACAGCAAATGTAGGATTTCATCAAATGCTAGAGTCAGAAAAGTCAATAATGACAGAGAGAATAGCATGTGCCTGAACATATAGAGAATTCTAGGGAATAGCAAATAATCAATTGGGTTGGGTTTGAGGGAAGTGGTATGTAGAAAATGTCATTGTGGGGAGATGACAAAGGACCTTGATTATCAAATAAAAGATACTGGAATTTATCTAGGGAATCAACAAATTCCAACTGGAAGGTAATAAAAGATAAATGGGAAACCCAAGGGCCATGGTAGCTACTTAGTAGAAAAGAATTAGATTGTGCATTGGATTCTTCTATTGGATGACACACACAGCAAAGAAATGAATCAAAATATTCAAGATGAAATGGATCTCACAACTCTCTATGCGATTCTCTCATTTTATAGTTGGGGACACAGCCTGAGGGAGTGAGGACTCACAGTGAACTATGGGGTGCCAGAATGTGCTATACTTTGAAATGTCAAGGTTCATAGAAAAACAGTAGAGTCCTCCAAAGTTTGACATCATTGGTTATAAAAAAATAGGTGGGAAAACAAAATCAGAAAATTGTTTCTGTCTGAGGAGTGGGGCTGAATAATAAAACTGAAAGCCAATTTTCTGACCTAAATTCACAGTCTACAGACGTGATCACAAGTCACCCTTGGCTCTTCTCCTTAACTTCTGCAGGTTGGCTTTGTGTGTATTTAATCCCTTGGTATGCAAGCCTTTTAACTCATAAATTGCATAAAACATTACAAAGTCAAGAAAGTAATTGCAAGAGATTTTCTGTTGTACTGACTTAGTCTGGAAATGAAATCTGATTCCAGGAAAGAGTTAGACATAAAATCCAGGGAAAGGCAAGATCAATATGAAGATAAATCCAATCAAGTTACCCACCACTGGCTGACATGTTTCCTTTCCCAGGGAAGGGACCTACACAGAGGAGCAGAAAACAAATTGTAATAGCCATACTTCTCAAGGAGCCAAACAAAGACTTCTCTCTGCTTTGTTACCTATACCAGTGCTTTAATTGAGGTAGACACACTCAGAAGTGCAAATGGAGCCCAGAGGAGAAAGCCATCATTCTTCCTGGGAGATTAGAAGGCTTATCAGAAGAGATAACATTTGAATTAGTTTTTGAAAGATTAGAGGATACTTTTTCAAGCACACACAAAAAAAAAAAAAACAGGAGGAAAAGTATTCCCAAAAGAGGAAATTTTTTTTTTTTTTACAAAGCCATAGACATAAAAGAGATTGTTGTATGGAGAACAAATAATTCTCTGGCAAGAAAATGAGGTGATTGAAAGTGTAGAGGGAAAAAAATTCAGGCTTGTGCAAGGGCATACAGGTGTGAAGGAGCACAGTTTGTTGAGGCAACATCAACTAGTTCCATGTGGCTGGAGCCTAAATTCAAGTAAGAAAGTAGAGGGAAATGGGGCTGGAAAAGGGAGCTGGGTAAACCAAGGAGAACTGTAGATGCCCCCCGAAGGAATATGAACTTTCGTCTGTTGGCAGCAATAGAGAGCCACTGAAAGTGTTTGAGCAGGGAGTGACACTATTAGAACCTGCTGATTGGAAAGTGACATTGAGGCATGTGCCAGAAGAGACAATAGAAGAATGCAAACTAGGGCCTTATTAGTGATCTAGACCCAGTTCTATCTCCTCCAAGAACTTTCCTCAAGTTTTCCAACTTAAACCAATGTTGCCTTTCTCTGAACACCTTACCACTAACACAGGTACTTGTCACTAGACCCTAATAACACACTGACTGTGTGCTTTGACTCCCTCATGCTGTGAACTGCTTGAAGGCAAGGGTAGGGCTTGGATAATCTATGTATTCCTGGCACTCAGCATGAACTTGGCCCTGAAGGGATGTTTGTGATGAATGCAGAAAGGCATACCTGAATGACTCAATGAATGGTTGGAGACAGGTGCAGCTGTGTGCCCCACACACACACACACACATGCGTCCAAACACACATACTCCAGTAGAACTACCCACTAGGCTGGGTAGATACGTATGACTATTTCTGCATTTTAGTGATTTGTAGTACAATATTAATTAATTTTAACTTCTACTTGGTTACCACTTAAGCAGAGAATATGAAAGCAAATGCAACCAGCTCCCTGGGTGACTGGTGGGATGTATGATTTCCTATGATTAGGACACTATGAATCCATCCCACACTACTCCCACACTGACACTGGCCCTGCAGAGCTGAGACAAATTCCTGAAACTGAAGGTGACTGATTAAAGAATGGAATGGTTGGATCATGAAGAACTGTGTCCACCTGGATCAAGGTCCAAGGCATAGGAAACTAACAAGTAACTGTGCCCCACAGTAATAATCATTCTTTCACATATATTGTTTACCTTTATTGGATCTCACAGCAACCTGGTAAAGTAGATCTTATTATCCCTATTTTACAAATGAGAGACCCAAATTCTGGAACATATAAATCATTGGTTCTCAACCCAAGCTGTACTTGAAAATCACCTAAAAAAAAAAAAAAAAAAAAAAACAACTCACTGCCATCAAGTCGGAGCCAACTTGTGGCAACCTCTCCTTGGGTTTCTCAGGCAGTATCACTATGGATGTAGATTGTTCAACCTTCCTTCTGAAGAGTGGATGGTGGGTTTGAACCACCAGCCTTCTGGTTAATAGTCTAATGACTTAGGCACTATGCCACCAGAGCTCCCTAGGGAAAAGTTAAAATAATTATAATGCCAGGTTCCAGCCTAAACCACTAAAATCGGATTATCTGGGGTGAGGCTCAGGAATCAGTGTCCAAGGCCACATGGTTGGTGAGAAGAAAATCCAGAATGAGAATCAGATTCCCTCAGACTTAGCTCCACCTTTAGTAAGAAAATTCAACTCAAGAATTGTCCCTGGGAGCTTTAAGTTTGATATAACCATTAGGAAACAAATATTAGAGAGCTGGTAGAATGCAGGAGAGGGGATTTGGGGAAAGGACATCTTATCGATTTTTCAGGTTCCTATGCTGCTTGCTTTTGATCTCAAACCAAAGGATTTACTGGGTGGCTCCAATGGTGTGTTAACTGTTTACATTCCTCAAGCCTGTCTTATTCAGACTACTCTACTTGCCAAGAAAGGGTTTCCTGGCACAGAGACCTCACCTCTGCCTCCTCTTTGATTGGGGCAGAGCAAAGGGCAGATCTGGCAGCTTTATGGGCTGCCTCGAAGGCTGCTGACACAGCCGCCTGACGGATGGCCTGCCATGTGGTGCTTCTGGGGCCGTGTTCCTAATTTCAGCAAAGGAGCTCACTCAGAGCATGTGTTTTGGCTTCTGTTTTATGAGATTTGTATTAGCCCATGAATCACAGAGTAGCCATAGTAAAAAAAAAAACCTTAGAGATCATCTACCACCTCCACTATCATCACTCCTCAGACACTTTTCTGATGGGAAAATGGAAGCTTATTTGATAATTAAGTATTAATAATAATATGAGTCAACATAATAAAATATTTCAATACCCAGAAGCTATTATAAAAAAAGATGTTTGTTTAGCATCAACTATGTACCAGAAACTTTCCATGCACAACTGTGCTTAATCCTGCTTTGCACAACTCCAGAAGCTACCATTCATGTTAAAGAGTACATATTGCATTGACCAGGAAGTTCATGGGTCTCCCAGGATAGTGTTGCTCATAACTTGTGTGACCATACAAGGTAGACTTCTTAAGACTGATGACAACCCTATGAAGAAGGTGTCATTCCAACAGGAGTTCAGGGTACTGCACACCCCCTTCTTTCTGAAGTTCTAATGATTCATCAAACAAAAATTACCAGCCAAATGGGAATCATGTATCACTTTTTAATATGTGCCAACCACCCCAAAATACAGTGCATTGAAACAATAACCATTTATTCTTGCATGCAAATCTACAGGTCAGCTAGTCAGTTCTGCTGGCCTGAGCTAAGTGCTTGGCTGATCTTGGTTGAGGTCATTGATACATCTGCATCAACTGATGAGTCAACAAGGGGCTGGCAAGTCTATGACAGCCTTGGCTAGGCTGGCCAAGATGACTGGGACCTCTCTCCATGTGATCTCTATTTAAAAGAATAGCCTAGGATTTTCACATGAAGGTCACAGGGTTCCAAGACAACAAAGAGACAGAAGGAGTTAAAACTTCTTAAGGGTTAAAACTCATAAATCACTTCTGCTACCTTATATTGGCCAAAGAAAATCACAAGGCCATTGCAGATTAATTACTGTTGTTGTCAGGTGCCATCAAGTTGTTTCTGACTCATAACCTACGCACAGCAGAACAAAACACTGCCCAGCCTTGTGCCAACTTCACGATCCTTGCTATACCTGAGACCATTGTTGCAGCCACTGTGTCTATCCATTTCGTTGAGGGCCTTCCCCTTCTTCATTGACCCTCCACTTTACCAAACATGATTTCCTTCCTCAGGGAATGGTTCCTTCTGACAACATGACCAAATTAGATGAGACGAAGTCTTGCCATTCTCACTTCCATGGAGCATTCTGGTTGTATTTCTTCCAGCACAGATTTGTTCATTCTTCTGGCAGTCCATGGTACTTTCAGTATTCTTCACCAACACCACAACTCTAAAGCATTGACTCTTCTTTGGTCTTTCTAATTCTTCATTCAGCTCTCACATACATATGAGGTGATTGAAATACCATGGCTTGGATTAGGTGCACCCTAGTCTTCAAGGAGATTTCTTTGCTCTTCAGCACTTGAAAGAGGTCTTTTGCAGCAGATTTGCCCAATGCAATACATCATCTGGTATCTTGATTGCTACTTCCATTGGTGTTGATATGAAGTAATATGAAGTCCTTGACAACTTCAACCTTTTCTCCATCCACTCTGAAGCTGTTTATTGGACTAGTTGTGAGAATTTTTGTTTTCTTTATATTGAGGTTTAATCTATACTGTAGACTGTAGTCTTTAATCTTCATCAGTAAGTGCTCCAAGTCATTCTCACTTTCAGCAAGCAAAGTTGTGTCATCTGTGTATCACAGGTTGTTGATGAATCTTCCTCCAATCCTGATGCCATGTTTTTCTTCATATAATCCAGCTTCTCAGATTATTTGCTCAGCATATGTGTTAGACTGGATTCTCTAGAGAAACAAAAACCAGCAAAGGTTATATATATATATATATATAGAGAGAGAGAGAGAGAGAGAGAGAGAGAAAAATTTATCTTAGGAAAATGGCTCATAAATGTATAGAAGCCAGCAAGTCCAAAGTCCCTGGAAAAAAGGTAAGGCTGGAGGCTTTTCTTAGCTTCTGCAACCACACGGGACCAAGAAGCTCAAGGCAGGCAAGCAGTACAGTGGCTGTTGACTCCAACAAATGACGAATCCAAGATCTCCAGGCCGAACGGTGGACTGCTCACTCACAGAAAGTTGTAAGCAGCACAACAGAATCCCAATGCACAGAAGAATGTCTCTCTTCCCAGGATGTCCCAGGATATCCTGGAAGCAGGCCACACACCTAGGGAAACTCCCCTTGACAGATTGGCCACTCAGAACACAGTCATCCGATCCCATCATGGGACAACCACACAGAACTGGGGTCCAGCGAAGTTGACACACAGTGCCAACTATCACAGCATATAAATTGAATAAGTATGGTGAAAGGATACAAGCTTGACGCACTCCCTTCTTGATTTTGAACCATGCAGTATCCCTGTAATCTGTTCAAATGACAGCCTTCTTCTAGTGGTTAAGTTTGTGTGTCAACTTGGCTGGGCCTGGTTGAGAGGCTGAGCAGTTGGATGTATTATTCCTCATGAAGAGACTGATAATCAACTCCATGGTGGAATCTACTGTGAGCATTTTAGGGATGTGTTCTTCTTCCTGTATATAAGGAGAAGTCTTGGGGGAATGGTCTCTAGCTTATGGCACGCTTGAATCCTGCATGTAGTCATGTCATTGTTCAGCCACCAGCCATACCCTGCTGACCTTGGGACTTTCAACGGACTTGAATTAATGGCCTGCCATGTGGTTTGGTAACATTGGGACCATGACATTTTATTTGTTGACCTTGGGCTTGTTGGCCTCGGCAGCCAGTAGCTTCCTGAATGAAGAGATGCCTCTAGCTTCAGTGGGCTGGTAGCAAGAGGCAGAGGTGAGGTGCAAGGTCGAGGGGCTTTCACACAGCCCCTAGAGCTGGCACTTGGAACACAGACGTCTAGCCTCCTGAACCGTAAAATAATAAACTCCTGCTTGTTCAAGGCATATCATTTGTGGTATATTCTTGTCAGAGTGGCAGTAGGTAACCAAAACACTCCTGATCTATATACAGGTTCTTCATGAGTACAATCACGTGTTCTGAAATCCCCATTCTTCTCAATGTTATCCATAATTTGTTATGATCCACACAATCGAATGCTTTTACATAGTCAATAAAACATAAATAAACATCTTTCTGGAATTCTCTGCTTTCAGCTAAGATTCATCTGACACCAGCAATGCTATCCTTTGTTCCACATCCTCTTCTGAATCCAGCTTGCATTTCTGGAAGCTCTCTGTCAATAAACTGCTGCAGATTAAAGGGGTAAAGAAATTGACTCCATTGTTCAGTGGGACAATGTACAAAAATGTGTGACCATTTTTGTAATTTACCACGTTGTAACCCAAGATTACAGAGTTGTGGGTTAACTCTCTGAGAGAACATCACTTAGGTTTCTATGTAAAAGTTTTGCATCATGATGTGCCAAGCTGACCTGAAAGCTTCACAGATATAAGTGGAGAGGCTAGAACACAAAATAGAAGATGGGGATTGTTGTCCAAGGCAGTAATCCCACTCACTAGTAAGAGGATACAGCTTGATATTTATTGACTGCTCTCACTTTAGATGAAGGAGCCCTTATGGCACACTGGTCCAACACTCAGCTGCTGACAAGTTGGCAGTTCCAAACCACCAGCTGCTCTGTTGGAGGAAGATGTGGCAGTTTGCTTCTGTAAATATTACTGCCTATGAGGCAGTTCTTCTTTGTCCTGTAGGGTCACTATGAGTCTCAATCAACTTGATGGCAAAGAGTTATCACTTCAGATGCTCCTTTTATCTTAGAGAGAGTTATGATGTAGATTCTCTCCTCTATGGATCAAGGTCTACAACTTGTCTGCCAATTTGTCATACTGTGGTGGCTTTCATAATGCTGTTAGGATGGAGGCTATGCCACTGGTATTTAAAGTACTAGCAGGGTCAGCCATGGTGGACAGATTTCAGTGGAGCTTCTTGACTAAGATAGATTGTGAAGATGGACAGGGCAAGCCCTTTCTGGGGGGGGAAAAAGTACACTGATAACCTTGTGAATAGCAGTGGAAAACTGTCTAATATATTACTGAAAAACTTTATGAAGAGCCATGAAACATTACCTGAAATAGTGCCAGAAGATGAACCCTTTAGGTTAGAAGCCACTCAAAATATGACTGGGGAAGAGCTGCCTCCCAAAAAGAAAGTTGAGCTTAACGAAATGGATGGAGTAAAGCTTTCGAGACCTCCATTTGCTGATTGGGCACAGCCCAAAATGGCGACAAACAGCTGCAAACATTCATTAATAATCAGGATGTGGAATGTACAAAGTATGAATCTAAGAAAATTGGAAGTTGTCAAAAATGAAATGGGACTCATAAAGATCAATGTCCTAGGCATTAGTGAGCTGAAATGGACTGGTATTAGCCATTTTGAATCAGACAATCATATAATCTACTATGCTAGGTGTGATAGTTAAGGTTGTGTGTCAACTTGGCTGGGCTGTAGTTTTGAGTGGCTGGACAGCTGGATGTAGTCATTCCCCATGATAAGATGAGTAATCACATCTATGGTGTAATTGGCTATGAGCAGCTAAGGAGCTGCCTTTCAGGGTGTGGCCTGCTTCCAGTATAAAAGAGGAAGCATTGAGAAAGATCTCTAGCTTTTGGCACATCTAGATCTGGCCATGTTGCCTGCTAATCTTGGGATTGTTCTTGGACTTGAACTAGTGGCTTTCCTTGTTGTCTGCTAATCTTGGGACTGTGCCATTTTACTTGTTGATCTTGGGGTTCCTCAGCCTCAGCAGCCAGTAACTGCATGAGTCAGAAAAACATACACTTCAAGTGGGCCTGGAACAGGAGTCAGAGCTGAAGCCCAAGATCAAGGGGCCTTCACCCTACCTCTAGAACTGGCACTTTGAACACAGATTTCTAGCCTCCTAAACTGTAGGAGAAGAAATCCCTGTTTGTTCAAGCCATCCACTGTGGTATTTTTGCTATATCAGCAGTAGAGAACCAAAACACCAGGAATGAGAAATTGAAGAGGAATGGCATCACATCCACCATCAAAAAGAACATTTCAAGAACTATCCTGAAGTTCAATGCTATCAGTGATAATATTCAGACACCTCCAAGGAAGACTGGTTAATAAGACTATTATTCAAATTTACCCACCAACAACCAAAGGCAAAGATGAAGAAATGGAAGATTTTTTATCAACTTCTACAGTCTAAAATTGACCAAACATTCAATCAAGAAGTATTGATAATTACTGGTGATTGAAATGCAATTATTGGAAACAAAGAAGAACCTTTGGTAGTTGGAAAATAAGGCCTTGGCAATAGAAATGATGCTAGAGATTGCATGATAGAATTTTGCAAGACCAATGACTTATTCATTGCAAATGCCTTTTTTCAACATCATAAAAGGCAGCTATGCATGTATACTTTTCCAGATGGAATACACAGAAATCAAATGGACTATATCTGCACAAAGAGGCAATGAAGAACCTGCATATCATCAGGCAAAACAAGGGCAGGAATTGACTATGGAACAGACCATCAGTTGCTCATATGCAAGCTCAACTGAAGCTGAAGAAAATTAAAATTAAGTCTGTGAGAGCCAAAATATGACCTTGAATATATCCCATCTGAATTTAGAGACCATCTGAAGAATAGATTTGATGCATTAAACACTAGTGACCAAACATGAGTTGTGGGATAGCATCAAGAATGTCATACATGAAGAAAGCAAAAGGTCATCAAAAAGACAAGAAAGGAAGAAAAGACCAAAATGGTTGTCAGAAGAGATTCTGAAATTTGCTCTTGAACAAAAAGTAGTTAAAGCAAAAGGAAGAAATGTTAACATAAAAGGGTTGAACAGAAGATTTCAAAGGGCAGGTTAAGAAGACAAAGTTAAGTATTATAATGAAATGTGCAAAGACCTGGAATTAAAAAACCCAAAAGGAAAAAAACATGCTTAGCATTTCTCAAGCTAGAAGAGCTGAAGAAAAAATTCAAGCCTCAAAGTACAATATTGACATGTTCTATGGGGAAAATATTGAATGATGCAGGAAGCATCAAAAGAAGATGAAAGGAATATAGAGTCACTGTACCAAAAAGAATTGATCAACATTCAGTTATTTCAAGAGGTAGCATATGATGATGAATCAATGTTATTGAAGGAAAAAGTCCAAGTTGCACTAAAGGAACTGGCAAAAAAC
The DNA here is from genome assembly GCF_000298275.1 of Orycteropus afer afer. Classification (NCBI taxonomy): domain Eukaryota; kingdom Metazoa; phylum Chordata; class Mammalia; order Tubulidentata; family Orycteropodidae; genus Orycteropus; species Orycteropus afer. The sequence continues at coordinate 1,120,346 of NW_006922187.1, read as the reverse complement.
AAGGGTCCAGTATTGACAGAATACCTATTGAGACGTTTCAACAAATGGATGCAGCACTGGAGACACTTACTAATTTATGCCAAGAAATTTGGAAGAGAGTTAACTGGCCAACCAACCGTAAGAGATCCATACTTGTGCTCATTCCAAAGAAAGTTGATCCAACAGACTATGGAAATTATGATGCAATATCATTAATATCACATGCAAGTAAATTTTTGTTGAAAATAATTTGAAAAATGGTTGCAGCAGCATATTGACAGAGAACTTCCAGAAATGCAAGGTGGATTCAGAAGAGGATGTGGAATGAGGAATATCATTGCTCATGTCAGCGGGATCTTAGCTGAAAACAAATACCAGAAAGATATTTACCTGTGTTTTATTTTGTATTGACTATGCAAAAACATACAATTCTGTGGATCATAACAAATTATGGATAACATTGAGAAGAATGGGAATTCCAAAACACTTGTGCTTGTGAGGAACCTGTACATAGACCAAGAACTGTCATTTGGATAGAGCAAGTGATAGTGAATGGATTAAAATCAGGAAGGGTGTGTGTCAGGGTGTAACTTTTCACCATACTTATTCAATCTGTATGCTAAGCAAGTAATCTGAGAAGCTGGGCTATATGAGGAAGAATGCAGCATCAGGATTGGAAGAAGACTCATCAACAATCTGTGATAAGCAGATGACACAACCTTGTTTGCTGGAAGTGAAGATGACTTGAAGCACGTACTGATGAGATCAAAGACTATAGTCTTCAGTATGTAATCCATCCAATAGAAAGAAAACAAAAATCCTCACAACTGGACCAATAAGCAACATCATGACAAATGGAGAAAAGACTGAAGTTGTCAAAGATTTCACTTTACTTGGATCTATGATCAACACCAATGAAAGCAGCAATCAGAAATCAGACATTGTATTGTACTGGGAAAATCTGCTTCAAAAGACCTCTTTAAAATGTTGAAAATCAAAGATGTCACTTTGAAGACTAAGCTGCATCTAATCCAAGCCATGGTATTTTCAATTGCCTCATATACATGTGAAAGCTGTACAGCAGATAAGGAAGACTGAAGAGTTTTGGCCTTTAAATTGTGGTGTTGGAGAAGAATATTAAAAAATGCTATGGACTGCCAGAAGAACAATAAAATTTGTCCTGGAAGAACTGGAGCCGGAGTGTTCCTTGGTAGCAAGAATGGCCAGATTTTATCTCACCTACTTTGGTCATGTGGTCAAAAGGGACCATTCTCTGGAGAAGTATATCATGCTTGGTAAAGTGTAGAGTCAGAGAAAAAGGGGAAGACCCTTAATGACATGGATTGACACAGTGGCTGCAACAATGGGTTCAAGCAAAGCAAAGATTGTGAGGATGGTGCAGGACCAGGTGGTGTTTTGTTCTGTTGTACAGAGGGTGGCTATGGGTCAGAATTGACTAGATGGCACCTAACAACAACAACATAGATCAAGAATGTGGGAATTGTAGAGAAGAAGGTCCCTTCTGCATCAAAAATCTCCTGTTCAGACCAGGCAACAAAGAACTAGGAGAGATTAAGATGCATACCCAATAACACGTAGTGAAAAGAAAGGAGGAAAAAAAATGGACATACTGACTAAATTGAGATACCCAAGCCAGTTAAAAACAGCCTTCTTTGGATCGCCATCTTTAATAGTTTCAAGTACTGTGTGTAGAAAGTTAAAGAAGGACCTCAAATACATTGAGCAGTTATTTTGGGCGAAGCTTTCTTTTAAGTGAGGACTCTAGTGGCACAATGTTTAAGCACTCGGCTGGTAATTGAAGGGTTTAAATTCAAACCCACTCAGCAACTTAAGTTTGTAGAGTTTACACCCAAGAACATCCAATGAGGCATTTCTACTCTGTCACTTAGAGTTCCTATGAGTCTGAATCACCTTGATGGTACCCAACTCTTTTAAGCACTTATATAACTTACTGCATAAAATCTTCACCATTCTGAATTACAAACATTCATCCCCATAATTGATGAGGAAAACTCTTATTCAAAGAGGTGAAGAGATATGTTCAAGATCCCAGATTAGCAAATAGAGTACCATGGATCTGTATTTGAATTCAGGTTCTTACCATGTCCAAATATTCTCTCCATTATATAACTGCTCAATTCCCTTGCACTTTACATGCCAGGCAAATTGGGCTAGTTTTCTCCCTAAAAGGCTTCCACTTTATTCTGTAGTTACTGCTTTTCCTCTACCTGGAATGTCCCAGCAACCACTGTGTTGATGGTATAACATTTTATCATCTCCAACTCCATCTGCTACCCAATCTCCACCAATAAGTACCCTAACATCTTTAAGGGACTAGCTCCAATATCATCTTCTCCAAGATCCAAAATTAAGATACCCATCTGCTCATTCTTCCAATGAGAAGTTGTCTCCCTCAACTTCACCTATACACCTGTAACATTTCATTTCATACCACTTCTACATGTTGCCTTATTTATTTATTTACTTGTTTGTTTCTCCAACACACAATTAATTGAGTCACAAGGACTTATTATTGTGATACCAGTGCTCAGAACAGAGCATTGTTATTGACCGAAGAGGCAAAATTAAAAAAAAAAAAAGAAAGAAAAGAAAAGAAAAAGAGAAGAGCTACATGATTCCCATGCTCTGGTGAGAGATACTGAGTAAATCCTCACTTTGCTGCTGGCCAGCTTGGGAAGACTGCCTGGAGGAAGCTGTAGTGCATGGGAGACTTCTGAGTTTCCTTGATGCTTTGAGTCCTTCTCATCTCTTTGGTCTCTGATCTCTAAAAAGTGTTGAAAGTGCTTTAGTAGAAATCAGTAGTTTTGTCAAGCTTGGTTAAGGACATGCTTGAAAAAAAGAAGAGGACAGTAGTGTGTAAAGACTGTTGTGGTAATAATTTAAGTTTTATCCAAATAAGATGTTCCATGAAATGTAGAGGACTGCTTGAAGTGACATATTTCTGGCAGCTGATTGTCCTGGAAAAGATAAAAGAGAAATGAGAGGAGAGCATTTTGTAAGTGCTCTTGCTGCTTTGGAAACAAGCCACTTTTGTTTCTCATTCTTAGAGAAAAGAGCAATCTTTTAAAGGTTCTACGAGAGTAAAAATCTCCTCTAAGTCTGTGTATGTCAGGTATCTGATAATTTCTAGCATGTGTACATTGCTTTACAATCTGTGAAAGGTTTCCATCTATTCTCAATCTCACAAGTCTATGGAGTAGGTGAACCCATTGATGGGTGAGACATGTAGTATAAATTTGTCACTGTCTTTTGTAAAGAGACTTTTAGTGTGACACATGTTTTCTTTTCCATGACCTTTGCTGCTTCTTCTAAGACATAAAGTCTGACTCTTTGAAGACAACTCTCCCCCACCAGGACATCTAATCCAGAGGAAGTGAACCAAGACTGGAGAATAAAATGAGTGAGAGAAAGGCTTAAAGTAAAAGAAATATTTCTGGGCCTGGATTCTAGTCTGAGTTTGCCTCTGACCCACTGCATGACAAGTCTTTTCAACTCCCTCAAGTTTCGAAGGTAGGGCATAAATCATCCCCCCACCTCTGGTCCCAGAACACTTTAAATACTATACCCACTGCATTCAAGTTCATTCTGACTCATATCAGCCCTATAGGATGAGTAGAACTACCCTATAGGGTTTCTAAGGTTATAAATCTTTATGGAAACAGATTGCCACACCTTTCTCCCATACGAGTGACTGATGGATTCAAACCACTAACCTTTTGGTTAGCAGCTGAGCACTTTAACTACTGCACCATCAGGGCTCCCTTTCAACACTATATTACAATTTAAATTTCAAAATAGGTGTATTTTCCTTTACATGTGACCTCCTCAGAGACACTTCCCCTGACCATGCTGTTTAGAGTAGTTTCTTTAGAGTTCCTGGATGATGCCACATGATTAACATGCTCAGCTGCCAAATGAAAGGTTGGAGGTTCAAGTCCCCCCAGTGGCACTTTGAAATGCCTGGCTCTCTACTTCCAAAAAATCAGCCATTGAAAAAAACCCTATGGAGCACAGCTCTGCTTTGATACACATAGGGTTGCCCTGAGTCGGGGATTACTTGATGGCAACTGGTTTTGGTTCTTTCATTACTGTTTTTTGTCTCAGCCCATTGTTTTCTCCCTTCATAATATGTAGATAATTTTCTTGATTTTTCTTTTTTTTAATATCTCTGCTTATTTGATCAATTTTTAAGTTGTCTCTCCAATTACATACCAGCCTCAAGGACAAGGATGAGGTCTGCTGTGTTCACCAACCCAATACTTCAAGAGAGCAAGGTCTCAAATGTTATTGATACAGTAAAAATGTCTCCTCCAGGAGACTATGAGCTTCTCTCTCAATCATCTCTTTTGCACCAGGGTGTAGTGCAGTTGGTGGTCAATAAAAGCTTATGTTGAGGGGGACAAACATATCTTTGCCCCTCACCTCACATTTTAGCCTTTGCACATGAAGGAAGAAACTGCTAGTCCCATCCTTGTATTCTGTGTCCGTACAGCTTCCCATCAGAGGAAAGGGAATTGCTCACCTGGTTGCATAGACCTGGGCAGTCCCTGGGACTATGAATCATGAGGAGGTAGGGAGACTCTGTGGAAAGGCAACATGCAGAGGTGAGTTCATATTCTGCTTCCTGAAACATAAGGAAGAAAAGTGTTCTTCCTTTCTCACTCTGTGGGTTCAAGTATGGTGGATTACTACCCACTTGTCATACACTGGGGAGACATCCATCAACTGTTCATTGGTGTGACTTATGATGGGATGCAAGGGTCACATAAGCCATCCTCATTCATTTACTTGAGTGGATTTGGGGTCTACTTCACCAAGCCAGACATCTTGCTTTGCAGAACTTTCTCCTATACCTTAGTTACTGCTGTGCATCCAAAAGAGGGCCCGTGGTCATTCTATGGTAGATTTCTCACCTTCCATGTGGGATACCCAGGCTTTATCCCCAGCCAATGCACCCCAAATGCAGCTACCACCCCTCTACCAATGGAGGCTTGTGTGTTGCTACCATGCTGAACAGGTTCCAATGGAATTTCCAGACTAAGGTAGACTAGGAAGAGAGGCCTGGTGATCTACTTCAGCCAGTGAAAAATTCTATTGATCACAAGAATCAGAGCCACAACCCATCATGGGAATGGCTCAGGACTGGGCAATGTTTTGGGACTTTGTGCATGGAGTCAACATAAATCATGGCCCAGCTCAGTGGTGGACAGTAACAATGATGTGCATCAAAAATTACACATAAATTATAAGTGATCTTTATAGCCACACTGGGAAATAGTTCGTTGGCCTTGGCTTCAGACCCATCTAAGGAAGTTTGCAGGTCAGTCATTTCTTAGTTATGTGACCTTAAGCTAAGTTATTTAATCTGTCAGACCATCAGTTTTCACAATCTGTAATATTGGAATAATATTACCCATTTCTCAGAGAGTTGTGAGGATTAAAACAACTTATATGTAGTTTTTGGTGCGTAGTAACTAGTTAGTGAATAAGCTGCGAAAAAAAAAGAAAGACAGAAAGAAAAGAACAAAAACTAAAGACAATTTCCAACCCTACAGAACATAAGGTAGAATGATGAGAAACACCTCATGTGTGAACATCCATCCAGCCTGGATTCTTGGGTAAACACATGCACACATGTGTGTGCACAAGCAAACATGCTTGATATGGCCACCAATTAATCCATTGGCTGCAAAAGAGAACACAGCTTATTGCAACCCCTGAGTAGGTCTGAGCCAATTCTTTATTTACCCACAGCTGATCTCTGCCAAGTCGATATGGCAGGAACACTGTGTTTCCATAATCTTGAAGATACCTGCTCTGTGCAGGAATAAAACAATAAGGCCAAGCTGTTTTGCCACAGAGCCTTCAGTTAATAGAGATCTGTAAAAATAATCTGGAGAAAAAGGGCGGGGCAAGATGGCGGACTAGGCAGAAGGATTGCACAGACCCTCTTCAACAAAGAAAAGGGAAACCAATTAACACAGACACAGAAGAT
>NW_006922187.1:1072185-1084385 GCF_000298275.1 Orycteropus afer afer | reverse complement strand
AAATAAAAAATAAAATAAAATATTAAAAAAAAAAGAAATGAGAATGGCCAGACTTCATCTTACCTATTTTGTCATGTGGTCAGAAGGGAACAGGCCCTACAGAAGGATATCATGCTTGGTAAAGTGAACAATCAGAGTAAAAGGGGAAGACCCTCAACAAGGAGGATTGGCACAGTGATTGCAACAATGGGTTCAAGTACAGCAAGAATTGTGAGGATGGCACAGGACTGGGCACTGTTTCTTTCTGTTGTTCATGGGATTGCTATGAGTTGATGGCATCTAACAACAACAACAAAAAGCAAGAGATTAACAAATCCTAACCAAAAATCCTTCTTGGAAGACTCTCAGATGAGCCATGTTCATTTAATGAAACATTCCTAAATTCCAGACCCTATGATAGGCCTGTGTGTGCACTGTATATAGTCAACTGAACCTAAGAACAGTTAAGAATGTTTTCTTTTGGAGCTCATATATGTCTCTGAGAACAATGGACTAGGTTTTAGAAAAAACTCTTGACAGAGTGTGTAAGGCATTTGACTGCTAACCAGAAGTTTGCAGGGTCAAACCCACCAGCTCTTCCACAGAAAGAACATGGGGCAATCATCTACTTCTATAAACATTTATCTCCTTGGAAACCCAATGGGCTTCTGTGAGTCAGAATCAATTTGATGGTAGTAGGTTTGGTTTTTCGGTTTTTCTTCCATATAGGGTCACTAAGCCTCAGAATCAGGTCAAAGGCAGCGGGGTTGGTTTGTTTTAATCTCCATTCTCTCTTATTTAACCTCTGGTGGTGCAGTCCCTAAGGCATTTGACTGCTAACCAGAAGGCTTGGCAGCTCAGACCCACCATCCACTCCTCAGAAGGAAGGTTGGGCAATCTACTTCCGTGGCAATACCACCTTGAAAACCCAAGGAGGGGCCGCTATGAGTCAGATCCAACAGGAAGGCAGTGAGTTTGGTTTTTAGTTTGGAAGCCCCATTGTGATTTTTCTTATCAGCATAATGTAACTCCTGGGTGATGCAAATGGTTGAGCCCTTAAGGGCTAACCAAACCCACCCAGAGGCACCTTGTAAGACAAGCCTGGGGATCTGCTTCCAAAAGGTCACAGCCTTGAAAACCCTATGGAGTGCAGTTCCATTGTGATACATATGGAGTCGACATGTTGATATTACTTGACTTGATGATGGCAACTAAGTTGGTTTGGTTTTTTATAATAGAGACTGGTAGTGTAGTGCCTAAGGCACTTGACTGCTAACCAGAAGGCTGGGGGTTCAAATCCACAAGCCACTCCTCAGAAGGAAGGTTGGGCAATCTACTTCCATAGCGATACTGCCTCGGAAACCCAAGGAGGGGTCGCTATGAGTCGGATCCAACTCAATGGCACATAACAACAACGACAACAACAATCATGCTCCCTCCCAGAATAGCTGTGAGAGTTAATTGGGTATATAAAGACATTTAACATCATGACTGGCACGCAGTAAGTACTTTATGATTGTTTCTTTTTCCCTTTCCTTGACTGATTGATAAGATAGATAAATACCCAATAAAGGGGCCTTTTTCTGCTGACATTGGCTGCACTCAATGAAACCTGATCTAGAATGGGAAATGCTAAACAAATAAAAAATAATTTACTCTCAAAGTATGATTGCCATTGTGATGGATGGCTGCTCCAAAGACTATTTCTTGGGAGTTCACAGTGGAGAAAATTGTTCATGGTTGATTCTATATGTGCGTAGAAAATAAATTGTATGACAAGAGTGGCGACATTTGGACGGGGAGAGGGCTTAGCTAAGGAATTAAACATGTCAGGAGCCTCAGAATGAAAATAATGTTGAAATGGAAGGTGAAAAGGGGCATATTTAGAAAGCTTGACAAGTGGCACAATGGGAGGAAAGGTGGTATTCTGGAATGGGATGTCAGCCGTTCTCTGCCACCAAAGCCAAAATCTATCAGCAAAGCCACAATAACTCAGCAAAGTAGAAAGGAAAAAATATATATGAGCTCAGGTCCTAACACTCTATTATCACAACTGGTTTAAATTATTTTTCCTTGTTTAATTGACCACAGGGAGAATAAAACCATGCAGGCTTTTTTTTTTGTGAAAACTTTGCCTAGGTAATCTCTCAATTTTTTGTCAGCAAAACAGCCCAGAATTAAGAGATCTCTGAGGCCCAGAAAGAGAAAGTGTCTGGGATGATGTCACAGAGCACTTAGTGAGAAAACCCTGTCTAACACCTAGGCCTATGAACTCCCAACCAGAGTGCTTCTATAAGGAACAAAAAAATTGAAAAGAACTATTATCTAAGCAGGGATGGCAAATAGGCTGTGTTTTGCATGCCAGCTCTAATTGATTGATACTACTCGGCTGAGGTGTGTGAGAGCAAATGCAGGTTCAGCATGAAAGAAGGGTATGATTGATTATTGATGTCTGTCATGGGAGCCAGAGGGTCCACAGGCAGGCCAAATATTTGTCATTCCTAAAGTGGTCTTTTTTTTTTTTTTCTTCGTAAATCATGGGTCAGCAAAATACAGCCCATCAGCCAATCAGTCCTACAACTTGTTTTTGTAAATAAAACTTTATTGGAGCCCAGCCCCCACTAGTTTATTTACATATTATCTATGGTTACTTCTGTTCTACCACAGCAGAATTGAATAGCTGTGACAGAGATCACATGGTCTGCAAAGCCTATAATATTTATAAATGATCACTTTACAGAAAATGTTCGCTAATTCCTTTTCTAGTGACCCAGATCGACTTGATTCCAGTCAGATAATGAAAGTTTTCATTTATGATTCATCACATTTTTATTGTGTACATAGCATGTGCCAGACACTGTACTAGGTGCAATATAAGTGTCTGATATATATGTGCCTATGCATACACACACACACACACACGTGTGTGTGTGTGTGTGTGTGTCAGACATAGTCCCTGCCTTCATAAAAGCACAAAGGCTACTAGGAGAAATATGCAACAAGTAAGTCAACAAACACATATATAATGAAATTTGGAAAAAAAAAAAAGTATAAATAACGGGCACAGTGATAAAGGATAACGGGCTGGCATTTACTTATGGTCTTTAGGGAGTCTTTTCTGAGGAGATGACAGGCCAAGATCTAAAGGATAAGAAGAATAGCAAGAAGAGGGCTCCAGGCAGAAGGACCAGAAAGTGCCTTTGAAGGAACTAAGGTGGGAGAGGGTTTGGTATGTTTAAGAAGCTGAAATGAGTCCAGTGTAATTGCAATGTAATGAGTGAGAGGGAGAGTGGTATGTGGTGGGTTTCATGAGCTAAGGAGCATGGATCTGATTTGAGACATGATGGATCATTCTAGCCAATATGTGGAGAATGGCTGGGGAGTTTGGGAGGGTTGGGGATGGGGTCCAAGAGTACAAACAGGGAGACAAGTTAGGAGGCTATGTCTTTTAAAACACTATGGGCAACCAATAATAGAAAACTCAAAGTGGCTTAAAGCATAAGGACATTTATTGTCTCATATGCAAGGAAATCTGGCTGATTTGGTGGCACATGAATAGTACCAAATGTCCAGGTTCTCAGTGTCTCTTTACTCTGCCGTACATAGTCTCCACTTCATCCTAAGGCTGTTTCCCCTCATAGCCACAGGTTGGCTTTCACAGGCAATCTACTTGTTATGCTTGCTTGTATACATGTAGGAGGGAAGAGGAAGAATTCACTCCCTTCAGCAAGAACTATGAATCTTCCCTTCAAGCTAATGAAGGCACTTAGATCAGGAACCCAATCCTAGACTAATACCACTTAGTATTAGTACCATGCCCAGACTGGCTCTGTTAAGATCCACTCCTAAACTAGAGATGATGGAAACTCCCTCTAGGTCATGTGGAAAAGAGACAGATGCTTAACAAAAAAAAAAAAAAATCAAGTTTCAATTAAGAAGAGAAGAAGAATGCAGATGATAAGTGGCAGCCAGTGACACCACAGGGCCACAGCAATAGTTCAGGAGAAAGAAAATGACAACTTTCTGGAGTAGAGGGAGCAAGAGAGGAAGAACAGGGCAGATTGGAGGAATATTTTGGAGGTAGAAAGATTTGTTAGAAAAGATTGGATGGGAGAATAGGAACGTAGAAAAATCAATCAAAGTTGACTTGTGTTTCTGACTTGAACAACTGATCAGGAATTTTTTTTTTGTAATTTTTATTGTGATTTGGGTGAAAGTTTACAGAGCAAATTCATTTTCCATACAGCAGTTCATACACTTGTTGTCTCATGACATTGACTACAATTCCCCACAATGTAACAGCTCTCTTCCCACTTCCTCTCCAAAGTTTCATGCACTCTTGCCTCCCAAGATGTCTGTCTGTGTATACACTGCCCTTCTGTTCTCCCATGATTGATTGCTCCAAGTAGTGTGTCTACCTGATATAAATGTTCAGTCCATATGCCTGTCTACTATTTCGCTAGAAGGCACAGGAGTGAGTTCAGTTTCAGACCTGAAGGATAACTAGGGACCATATTCTCAGGTGTCTCGTCAGGCTCTATCAGATGAGCAAACCTGGTCTTTTTTTTTTTTTTTTTTTATGATTTTGAATTTTGTTCCCCATTGTTCTCCCACTCTATCCAGGATCTCCTACATAGGCCCCTCTAAGTGGTTGACAGTGGTAGCTGGGTACCATCTGAATCTTCTGGTTCATGGTCATACAGCCCAAGGAACACATGGTTTACCAGTCATTTGGACTAATTGTTTCCATGGGTCTTTGTTTTTCTTCATTCTTCTTTGCTCTGGACAAAGAGAAACCCATTGTTGCATCTAGATGGCCACTTGCAAGTTTTTAAGATCCTAGTCACTACTCACCAAAGTAGGATGTGGAACAATCTTTTTGTGTAATTTTTATCAGACAAGTTACAAGAGAAGAGATGGGGGATGTAATTCTAGATGGGTTGTTCTCAATCTTGCCTATACACTAGAATCTCAAAGAAGCCTTTAAGAAGTACTTTTGCCTGAGCCCCACTCCAGACCAGTTAACCCAAAATCTCTAGGAAGGAGTCTGAACATTGGAGCTTTTGTGAAACTCCCCGGTAGATTCAGATATATACCCTGTATCAAGAGCCACTACTCTACACCAGAGTTTTCAAGCAGGAGTGAAACCAAGAAGTGATCTAACCAACCTCCTCACTTTATAGATAAAAAAGCTCCCTGAGACTGCCCAACGTTATGGCCTTTATGACATTTTCTTTTATTTCAGTAAATGATGTTTGAGTGTCCACAGTGTATCAAGAACTGAGCTACCAGAATCCAACGTGAATAGAGGGCATAACATCAGACACACAGAAAACCCAAAAACAAACCTGTTACCATTAAGTCAATTTCAACTCATGGTGACCCCGTATGTATCAGAGTAGAAGAATACTCCATAGGGTTTTTTGGTTATAATCTTTCCGTAAGTAAATCACCAAGACTGCCAATCATTTGATTAGTAGATGAGTACAAACTATGCCACCTTAGACACACAGGAGTGCAGTGGGCAGTGGGGGAGGGTCCATGACTTCTTTCCCCTGTGTGGGTTAGTAGAAAGAGCATGGATTCAGAAATCAAACAAACCCGGGTTCAGTTCTTGGCTTTTCCACTGTGGGACCATGGGCAAGTCATTTAAACCCTGAGAGTTGGTTTCTTTCTCTGAGGAGTGAGGACAATGATGTCTGCCTCATGGAATAGTGGAAATGGTTAACTTGAGAAAATTCACAAAGAATATCTACAGAGTACATGAGAGGCACTTGAAAATTATTAGCTTCTTTAGCAGGTTGGGGTTGATCAAACCCTTGTTTGTGCCATGGAAAGAGTCTGGACAGGAAATAGTTCTGTAACTGAACTCAGAGGCCCCTTCCAGGTAATTTCTGAGGGTGGAGAGCATATGAACTCACAGCATGACGGGCTATTATGATTTCAACTCAGTTTTTCATAGAAAAATGATATCTCTTTTCAAGATGATTGATCCCAGAAGAGAGCACAATCTAAATTTGGAAGGTTTCATAGTTCTCTTGAAAGCCCAGAAATATGATTTGTCTCCAGGCTCTATAACTTCCAAGATTCTTCATGGTAGCCAAGACGACCGTGGCACTCTCTTTAGTTCCCTGCACTTGAGCAGTGAGTCACTGCATCCATATGGCCATTTGGGAGCCAAGGGATGCACTAGACCAGAGCCTGTCTCCCTGAAGCCGGCCAATTTTCCACAGTAATCAGCTGTCATTAGGAGAGAATGTGAATCATTAGTCTGAGCACAAAGCATGTGTGTATGTTTGGGTCTGTGTGAGGGACTCATTTGTTTCTCCTATGCAATTCATCAAATGCAATCCTACAGCCGTGAGTGACCTGGAGTGAAGACATGAAGTGACTGAGGGTCTTGGGGCCTCCAGACTGAATTCAAAACCATCAACCACCTCTGTAAAGAAGCACATGACTCTCTTCCACATGATTTTGCCCAGTGAATATCTTGCCTAATGTTTCCCAGTCAGGAAAAATAGTCTTTCCCAACAAGGAGAGAATTGACATTCCTTGAGGGAAAAAATGTCCCACCAAAACTGGAGTACCATATTTTTTTTTCAGTGAGTAAAGAAAGCTTACTATTCTTCTTCTTTTTCTTCTTCTTCTTTCTGAGTAAAAGTAATTGTTCCTCAAAAAATGATATCTGGTTTAGGGGGCATGGTTATGAATACTTCTTAGACAAACCAAACACCTCATAAGATTGGTTTCCTGGGTTTGAAACCAAACACCTTACAAGATTGGTTTCCTGGGTTTGAAAGATTACAACCAATATCTCATGGGACATCTCAATCAGTTGAATAATACAATTCATAAAGTTTATGTTCTATGTGCTAGTTTGGTGAATGGTGTCTGGGGTCTTAAAAGTGTGAAACTGGCCATGTAAGATGCAGTTGTTGGTCTCTAATTATTTGGAGCAAAACAAAAAGAAGGAAACCAAACACTCAAAGAAGAACATAGTCTAAAAGACTAATAGTCCACATGAACCATGGCCTTATCTACTCTGAGATCAGAAGAACTAGATGGTGCCCAGTTACCGCTACCAACCATTCGGATCAGGGCCACAATAGATGGATCTTGATAGAATAAAAAGGAAAAGTGGAACAGAATCTCAAATTCCAAGAAAAGAGAGAGAGAGAGAGAGAGAGAGAGAACATGGTCAAGACTGGAGGCTTCCCAAGACTATTACCTTAAGATACTCTTTAAACCTTGAACCAAAACTAGCCCCTGAGGTCACCTTGTAGCTAAATAACAGATTGACTCACAAAGTAAAGAAGATGACCTGTGAATAAGAAATCATCTGTATGAGACAAAATAGTCAACAATTATTTTAAAATAAAGATGAGATTTTGGGTGGGCAGGGAAACTAGATTAATTGAAAAAGAACAACCAGAATGGAAATATTGACAATGTTCATGCATTGTGAAGAATGTAACCAATGTTACTGAACAATTTATGTAAAAATTTTTGAATGGGAATCTAAACTGCTGTGCAAACCCTCATTCAAACACAATAAAATGTTATTTTTGAAAGAATGACATCTGGTTGAAAATGACACTTGTTTGAAGAGGTATGGGAAAAATATACATTGAACATGTCTGTGTCAGGCATGGAGATCACATATATTTAAAATTACAATGAATTAATTAAAATCTTAGCACTAATTTCTCCATCTCATTAGCTCCATTTGTTATTACCAGTTGCCATCATGTCAATTCTGACTCGTGGTGGTCCCATGTGTATCAAATAGAACTGTGCTCCATGAGGTTTTTAATGGCTGGCTTTTCAGAAGTAAATTACAAGGCCTTTCTTCCAAGACATGTCTAGATGGATTTGAACCTCCAACCTTTCAGTTAGCAGCCAAGTATGTTGTGCCATCCAAGGACTTCTCATTTGTTATTACTTCCCCTATTTGTTTCCTTTGATTTATAAGCATATTCAATAATAATAAAGAACATTTGTTAACCACTTACATTGTGCCAGGCACTATACTAAAGATACTACATGCAATATCTCTTTGAATCCCACAACAGCACTACAAGGGAAGTGTGTCCCAGAGCAAGTGCAAAATGAGGAAACCGAGGCTCAAAGGGGTCAAACTAAACACAGTAAGACCAGAGCCAGGACTGTAGTCTGGGGCTGCCTGACTCCAAAGCTTATTTCCCCTGAACATATGAGCAAAACTGTGGTAAACTGAGCATTGTAATTCTTCTGAACCTCAAAGTGACAAAGTAAGGAGTTAAACCTGAGGTTTCCTGGCTCCTGCTCCACTGTTATCTCAAACTTCTGCCTTCACAGGTCCCATAAGATAGAAGCAGAGTAAAAGACCAAGGGGGCTGGGAAAAGTTTGTGAAGTTTCAGGGTATATAAGAGTGTCAGTGAGCAGACCAATGGAAAAGTAAAGGCAAATAGGCCAGATCAGAGCTCCTCCATGCAGTAAGACACCCTACACAGATGGGGGCCATGTGCCAAGCATCAGATTGAGCAACATCTCATTGAATCATCACTATGCATTTTTGAATCATCATCTGTTTTATAGGAAACTAGACCCACAAAAGTGGAATGACTTGTCTTAGGTCACTTAGATGGGCTGTGTCAATTTTATCAGAACAATAATTTGTCTTCTCTGCTATCCTGAAATGTCTTGATGTCAAGAGCCTGTTTTGATATCTTTGTTTTCCTAGAACCTCTCATGGTGCCTGAAACAGAATAAAAGATCAGTAATTAGAAGTGTATGTTCTCTAACACTACTAATATCCATTTAAGAATATGATGATTGATAAGAATGTCATCATTTTGATTACACTCTGTTCTGGGATCAGTCATCTTGAAGAGAGATATCATTTCATTATGAAAAACACAATTGAAATCATAATTGAGGCTAGGCATTGTGCTGGATGCTTTGCATACCACATTAGTTTCCTGTGGCTGCCATAACAAAATATCACATATGGAGTGGCTTATAAGAACAGAAATGTATTGTCTGAGGCTGGTGGCTTATAGTCTGAATTCGGGGTATGTGCAGGACCATGTTCTCTAGGGGAAGATCCTTTCTTGCTTCTCCCAGCTTCTGGTAGCCCCAGGTATCCTTGCCTTGCAGATACAGTAACAACTCTGTCTGTCTCTGTGTCTCTTCTCTTTTACAAGGACACCACTCAAGATGGATTAGGACTACTCTACTCTCGTATGACCTCATGTTAACTATAACATCTTCAAACACCTTATTTCCAAACAAGGTCATATTCACAGATACCAGGGTTTAGAACTTCAGCATATCTTTTAGGGATGTTTTGCTTACCTAGTGCCACTGTAACAGAAATACTACAGGTAGAATGTTTTAACAAACAGGAGTTTATTCTCTTAAAGTTTGAAGGCTTTAAGGCTGGGTAAAAGCCCCTCAATCTTGGGCTTCAGCTCTGCCTCCTGTTCCCAGCCGACTGTAGCTGGAGGCTTTTCTTCATTTCAACAGCAGCTGGCTGCTGAAGCTGGCAAACCTAAGGTCCACAAATAAAAAGGCACACTTCTAATGTTACCAAACAACATGGCAGATCACTAATTCAAGTCCAAAAGAAGTCCCAAGATTGGCAGGGCATGGCAGGCTGCTGAACAATAACTTGGCTACATGCAGAGTGTAAGCCTGCAATAAAGCTGGAGACCTTCCTCAAAGCTGTTTCTTATATACTTGAAGCAGACCACATCCCTAAAGCAGCTACTCAGCTACTCCAGTAGATTCCATCATGGAACTGATTGCCAATCTCACCATGGGGAATAACTACATCCAGCTGCCCAGCCACTAAACCAGGCACAGCCAAGTTGACAACAACCTTAACTACCACAGGGAGGAAACACTTCAATCCAAAAGATACACATTACTATTTTCAGTGTTCAAAAAGAGCCTATAAGATAGGTTTTAAGTACATTTTAAAGATAGTTAAACATATTAGAGAGACTAAGGTATGTAATTAATTAGTAGAAGAAGAATTTGGGAGCTGTGGTAGCATAGTGCCTAAGGCACTCGACTGCTAACCAGAAGGCTGGCAGTTCAAACCCACCAGCCACTCCTCGGAAGGAAGATGGGGCAATCTACTTCCGTAGTGATACTGCCTCAGAAACCCAAGGAGGGGTCAGTATGAGTGAGGTCCTACCTACGGCACATAACAACAACAACAGAAGAAGAATTTAAACCAAAGTTTGTTCAGTTCCAATGTTGTATGTTGTCCAGGGAAGCTGGTGGTGTAGTGTCTAAGGCATTTGACTGCTAACCAGAAGGCTGGTGGTTCAAACCCACCAGCCACTCCTTGGAAAGAAGACTGGGCGATCTACTTCTGTAGAGACACCACCTTGGAAACCCAAGGAGGGGTCACTATGAGTTGGAATTGACTTGACGGCAGTGAGTGTGGTTTAGTTTCTTTTTTACATTGTCCACATCTGCGTTTCTCTTCTTTTTGGAAGAGGAATATTAGGACCAAGAGTCTGAGTGCTGAAATCACCCAGCATCCATGTACTTAATGTCTCCAGCAATCTGTTTCCAATAGCACAGCTCTACCTTGCAAAGTTAGAAACTGGAGGCTTAGAGGTTGGAACTGAGTTTGTCAACATTTTCCAAGGCTGTCTTGGGGTTCCTTGAGCCTGAAGTAAGAATTATTGGAGCTTGGAACTCTTTCTGAACTATTTTTATACCTGGAATGTGTTGGGAGCCAGCTGGCTGCTGCCACAGCTCGGATATCACCTGGCACTTTCTTCTGAACTGAGTGAATAAATCAAGTGAAAAGCTAGGCCAGACTGTGTCTGTCTGGGTCTGTATCTGATAAGAAGCTCTCAGCAACAAGTGAGCTGTGTTTCACTTTCTGTGTAGTTGCCTATGTAAAAGACTAAGGCTAAGTGGATAAGAATCATCAGATTTCAAAACTGAAAGACCCACCCAAGCTCCTTACTTTATATATAGAGAAACTGAGACCCAGAACCTTAGCTGGCATATTGGGTTACAAGAAATGGAAATCCATTCAACCTAATGAAATATGGAAGAGTGTTTTCTGGAACCCACTTATAGGATGTACAACCAGATCATATGAGCACTGGAAAGTGCTCCCCTTTGTGGGAGACACAAAGATGCACCACACAGATTCCCCCTTCCAGGAAGAACTAGCTGTCCAGCTGGGGGGAATGCAGACAGCAGACAGCCTCCAGCTATTAGCTACTTCAGAGTATGCCTCAGCTACAAAGACTAGTCTCACTCAAGATCATGCTCCTATTGGGGTAGACCACATCCAATGAATAGCCTAGTCAAGATATAAAAGTGCAATTATTTCTGCCTGACAAGGGACAACTCTGATGGGCAAAATTCGCTCCAGAGTGCCCAGTGTGTTGGCTGAGGCTTTGTTGGAGCTCCATTACAGTTTAGCTCCTCCCTCTGTCTAGTATTGCTTCTTTCTTCTTCCTATCATAGGTGTTGATCTTCAGTAAACACTTTGGACCCCAAACTCTAAGTATTCTCCTATGGAGAACTCAAATTGTAACATCCCAACTCTCTCTGGCCAAATGATAATTTCTTTATGCATGCCATGGGCTTTTTGCTTCATTCAACAGCCCTTTTCACTGTAAAACTGTTTGACTTTTTTTCTTGCATGTAACGCACCATGGCAGCCACCAAATGGCTGCCTTAGCCCCTGTGGAAGTTTTCCAAACTGGTTACAGCAACACTTCCAGTGTGACATGATCTTCCAGAAACTTGCCACTCCCTATTAATAGACAGAGGTTGTTTTTCCTCCCATTGAAACTAGGCTGAACTTGGTGATTGCCTTGATGCAGTGGAAATGACATTATAAAACATTCAAGGCTACATTTCAAACATGATTTAGCTTCTACCAGATTTACTTACAGTTCTTTCTCTCTCTCTCTCTCTCTCTCTCTCTGTCTCTCTCTCTCTCTCCATTCACTTCTAGAAACCAGCCATCATGCTGTGAGAGAGCCCAAACAAGCCCATGTGAAAAGATCACGTGGAAGATCCAAGTGGGGAGGAACTGAGGCCCCCAGTGAATAGCCAGTAACACCTACTAGACATGTGAATGAACAAGGTTTCAGAAGATTCAGTCTTCCACATTTCTTTTTTAGCATATGTTAACTATTATTTATTGAGTATACTATCTTATTATTATTATTATTATTATTGTGATTTGGGTGAA
>NW_006922187.1:1066827-1068543 GCF_000298275.1 Orycteropus afer afer | reverse complement strand
AAGTTATTCCTTTTGATGGTATCCCACATGAACCTTAGGCTTTCTTCATTTTGTTTTGATTTTTTTTCTGATTGATCCTTTTTCAAAGAAGTATTCAGGTATTTGTCTTCCATCTCATTAATTCTGTCTTTCATTGCATCAATTCTTCTCCTTTGCCCTTCCAATGTGTTATCTATTTCTGACAATGTAGTATTAATCTTTTGGATTTCTAGCTGTAGATTTAGAATCATTTCTAATTTTTCATTTATTTTGTCATTTTGTTCTTATATTTTCTTTCAAAATTCTTCTAAGGTTTTTTCTGTGTTTTCTTTGGTCTCTCAATCCTTTGAAGATACCTAAAGATAATTCTTTTGAATTCCTTATTAGAGAGTTCCAATGCTGCTTCTTCCTCAGGGATGTGTTCTGGGTCTGTGTCCTGCTCCCTTGTTTCTACCACGTTATCCTGCTTCTTTGTGTGCACTGTGATGGTCTGTTGTTTCCAAGGCATCATGGCTTTGTTGAATTTAGATCTCTGTTAACTGTCTGTGAAGAGCAGCCAAGGGTGATTCAGGTTCTTCTTGGTGGTTTTTAATCATTGACCCATTGGTGGAGAAGGAGGTAGTGGCTCTCGCTCAGTGAATGAAGTTGCAGGAGGTGTGGGTGTAGTTGTGTCTTATGGGGACTGTTGTTGTCTCTCACTCAGTTAGACACAAATTACAATTGAATAACCATCAAAAATCTAAAAGCTTATGGACAAAAAACATACCATGTAATCACACAGGAACAGTAATTAAAAAAAGTAAAAAGGGAAAAAAAGAAGAAAAGACAAGAAAACCTGCAATATCTGGGGATAGGGCACTAAGAAAAAAAATAGGGAAGGAGAATAATAAATGAAGAAAAAAATGGGAAAAATGCAAAAAAAAAAAATCAAGGCATGGGGTTAATCATGAGAGAAAAGGGGGGGGGAACCTTAAATTAAGGGGAAAATAAAAAATCAACCAGGCACAGGGAAAAGAAAAAATGCTGAAAACTAAGACCTGGGAGGGGAAGATTAAGAATAATAATAAAAAGGACAAAAGTATTAATAATATTAGTTGTTTTAAAACAGAAAAATACAAGCAAACTAATCACTGGAAAAAAAAAAGCAACAAAGAAAAAAATAAAAATAAAAGAAGAGAAAAAAAAATCAGTGGAAGACAGGGCAGGCCACCCAGGCTCCGTCTCAGCACACAGACTGTGATGGAGTTTCTGTAGGCCCAGAAGGTAGGTAGGAGTGGGGAATGGTCACACCTCCGTTCACCAAGCGGGTGTGGAATATAAGAGTAACAAGAGGAATGTCGTACCTCTTCAGTCTTGCATGTCCCAAGTGTCCTTGGGGTTGCTGGGAAGCAGAATGTGTTCTTAAGCCCCAGGAATCTGTGAGAGCCCTGTCTCTTTAAATATCCAAAATAGTCAAGCTTCTTTTTAAACCTTCAAAATGGTGGTGCCCTCTGGACCAGCAAAAGTCCACAGTTCAGCCCACCTTTCTCTTTACCTTCTCCGTTTGTTCCCCAGCCACCTTGCACCATCCTCCATGCAGTCCCTGGATAGCAGGGTGATTTTTAGGTTAATTCTTAGGTCCTACCACCACTTGGGAATCTCCAAACTGTCTGTGCTGTCAGGATCGCTCAGGATTGCTGCCAGACCGCAGCTCTGTATGTCTCCTTTTTTGGTATTTTCATGCAAATTCTTCTGCTA
>NW_006922187.1:1025578-1066727 GCF_000298275.1 Orycteropus afer afer | reverse complement strand
ACTTCTATATCCTTCCCTTCAAGGCTCAGGGGTCCAAGATTATCTTCTGTGTCTGTGTTAATTGGTTTTCCTTTTCTTTGTTGAAGAGGGTCTGTGCCGTCTTTCTGCCTAGTTCACCATCTTGCTGCTGAGTATCCGGTCTTCCACCTTTGAATCTTCTAAGGACCAAGACATAGTGAAACAGACCCAAGCTGTCCCTGAGGTGCCTCATCTAAATTCTACACCGTTGGAATGTGTGAGCATAATAGATTGTTTTATGCCACCAAGATAAGCAAGTTTTCATGTATAAAGGGCTTTTCCATTTGAGATTATTTCATTCATTAAGCAATTATCACATCAATTACATGTGTTATGTATTAGGTAACTAATGTGTTCACAATGGTGAATAAGACATGATCTAGATATCACTAAGCTTATATTATAGAGATATTAGATGATGAACAAAGAAAAAAAAATCATAATTTTACCTTAGTAGCACCTTACAATGATACAGATTACCAAGGGAAACTAATTTATTGGAGGGTCAATGTTTAGCCAAGGAGGAGCTGACTTTCATATTTTCTCAGATTCAGATTCAACAAACATTTATTGAGCATCTACCAAGAATCCAAGAGTCCCCACGTGTTGCAAGCTGTTAGGCACTTGATTACTAACTGAAAGATTAGTAGTTCAAATCCACCCAAAGGTACCTCAAAAGAAAGACCTGGCAATTTACCTTAAAAAATTCAGCCTTATGGGGAAACCTTATAGGGTGTAGAATAGTTTCAGCCTGAAACACATGGAATCACCATGACTCAGAAGTGCAACTCCTTGGTTTTTGGGTTTTGTTTGTTTTGGTATTATGAGTCTCACTATTTTTCCACAGGTGATCCTGTATGACAAATATTTGAATTGTGTAGTATGCCTTGAACATATTAAGTCCAGAGAGGTGACATGATTGCTTAAGTTGAGCTCAAATTTTGACCAAATGTCTACCTAATGTCACATTACTGTGATTTCCCCACACACCACGCTGCCTAAGGCAGTATTTTTTCAGATGGCTCAGAGTTGTAAGTTCTGGCTGACAGGATAGAGTAAGACTCAAAGGTATAGGCTCTGAAGACAACCTACTCAAGTTCAAATTCTGGCTCTGCCAATTATTAGCTGTGTTACCTGGTGTATTAGCCTCCAAGGGGTGCCATAGCAAATTACCACAAACTGAGTGGCTAAAAACAGAAATTTATTCTGTTATACTTCTAGAGGCTATAAGTCTGAAATCAAGGTGGCTTGTTCCCTCTGAAGGCTCCCTCTAAGGAGTCTTACTCCCTCTGAGGGCAACATATCTCCAATCTCTGCCTACCTCTGCCTTCACATGGATTTATATAACTGTGTGCATGTTTGTGTTTTTCTGTCTCTTATAGGGATGGACACTATCATTGGATTTATGGACCCCACCCAATCCACTATGCTTTCATCTCAATTCTTCAATTAATTACATCTACAAAGGAAAAAAAAAAAAAAACTATTTCTAAATAACATCATATTCTAAGGTTTCAGAGAGACATGAACTTTGAGTAGACACTTGTTAACCCACCACACCTGGGATAAGTTGTTTAACCTCTCTGAGATAGTCCCCCTCTCTGTAAAATTGGATAATAATAATAATGCAACCTTATTGGTTTGTTGTGAAAATAAAAATAGTTAATGGATGTAACAGTTTAGAACAATATCTGATGGGTGGTAAGTGCTCAATCAGTGATAGCTCTTAGGCTGATGCTCTTCTAGTTTTACATTCCAGAGCAGACTTCCAGGTCGAGGTGTGTCCTAGGGGTATGTGGACTTCTAACACTTCAGAATATGAGGAAAGATTTCCTGACAGAAGAAAAAACAGGAACAAAACAAGGGAAATTGTGGGATGTTTTCAGGGAACTATGAGCAATACTTTTTGACTAGAAGTTTGAGTAAATTTGTCTCTTATTTATCTTCTGCTTCTCTCACTTGAACATAATCTCCATGAGATAAATGACTTCATTCCACCTAGAGCATTGCCTGGCATATAGCAGATGTGCTATAAAATTTTACTGACTAAATTAATGAGGTGTACACTATGTGGTATTGGGTAAGCCACCTCTCCTCTCTGAGACTTAGCACCCCACCTTCCAAAGAAGGAATAACCAGCATCCCTTTCATGGGCTGTTTGGAAGCTGAAATGATATAATCGTATAAATCCTGTCCTGGAGCAAGTGTTCAATACATGCTAATTCCCTTTCCTTGGATTTTTCCCTTTCCATGTGGTATGCCAGAGATGATAAAAATATAAAGAAATTAATAAAGAGAGAAATTGGTGCATGTTAGAAAAATTAAGGACATCTTCCTGAAAGAAACAGAACTGAAACCAGAGCTTTAAAGGGTAGAGTTGACCTGTGGTTTCACGGAACCTGTAGGATGCACTCCAAGTTCAAAATGAGACTGGGACAAGTTGTCTGAATATGCTGCCTTCCTGGCCTCCATAGGAACATTCAGGGCTGAGTCACTGAGCCAATGGAATGCGCCTTCCCCTAAATTGTTTTCAGTTGTGAGCTCCTGTTTCCGGAAATTTATACAGAGCTCTCAGTTAAGACACCACCTCAGCTGGTCAAGTCACAAAACAAGCTGAGCTTCGATCTTCCCATCTGTAAGATGAAAGAATTCAGTGGATGAACTCCAAGATCCCTCCTAACTCTCATACTCTCAATACTGTGGACAGATATCAAGCAGTCATCCCATGAAGACATCAACAAATGCAGTCATGCAGTCTTCTGATGGTCTTCTGTTTTACATTCTCAAAGCAAACCCTAAAGAAAGACCTAAATTGATTTGCTTTGAGAAATGAGTTGAGAGTCAATAACTACAGAGTTAACACACTAGAACCGAGAGTTAACTGGCTCTTGGCTTTACAATGTCTCTCTCTTTTTCTGAGCATCCATCTTCTCATCTGTAAAAAGGGGAATCCTGGTTCAAGATTGGAAGGTACTTTCTGAGTCCCTTGGCTGACAGCCTTCAGGAATGAATGCCAGAAGTCCTGATGGGCCCCTCAGAAGCCTGCCCATTTGGACAACCTGCAGGGCTGTAGAATCCAGGTCCATCTGTGGCCACAGACCTGGCAAGAACTCCAGGATGGCCTCACCACTGACCTCATTCTCTGGCACATGCCCTATTATGACAAAGGCCTTGGTGCACTCAAAAGACCTGCCCCAGGTCAAGGGTGTAGCTGTATCACATCCCAGCAAGCTCCAGCAGAATTGCCTATGCCTCAGGAATTATTTCCCCGGAGTCTCACCAATGCCAATAATAAGGGTGGATAGGTAATAATTACTCACAAATCTGTGAAGGGCAACAATGAGAGTATAAAGATCTCTGGCTCAGGAGTTAAGAAACCTGGGGCCTCAAACCAGATTTTCCCCAGCCAGGTGTTTATCTGTAGGCAAGTACTTACCCTTTCCACACAGCAGAAAGGGATTAGGATACTGCTCACCTCGCAGTAGACTCATGAAGATCAAAAGAGACCATGGATACAAGCCCTTGGAATGTTTTTAACCCACACGTCAAGACAATGTTGTTTTTGATGGCTTGTGTCTGCAGAGTGCTTAATAATTTACAAAGCACATTACTGTTAACACCGCACATTCACTTTTGTTATCTTGGACTCTCCCTAATAGCTCTGTGAGTAGACAGGGTGAGCCTTATTAACCCTTTGCCCCTTATCTGTTCCTCTCTGAAGGCACTTAGGACAGTTAGTCCTTGTCTTTGTATTTTAGTTATTTATGCACATGTCCAATCTCCCCAACTTGAACAGAAGCCAGAGCAGGCACTGGGTCTGATCATCTTTGCCTCACCCTACCCTCTCATCCACTCACTGCCTTATAATGTGGCTGACCTTCAGTAAATAATGAAAGAAAGAAAACTGGGAAATGGAAAGGAGGGAACTAAAGAGAGATAGAGAAGTATATACTTAGGTCTTTGTCTTAGTTAATTAGCATGGTATAAGCTAAACTGTCCAATATAGCAGACACTAGACACATGAGAGTAATTTTTTAAAAAATATCAGTTGCTGTCAAGTCGCCTCTGACTCATGACAGCCCCATGTATGTCAGAGTAGAATTGGGTTACACAGAGCTTTCAATGGCTGATGTTTTGGAAGTGGATTGCTGGGCCTTACTTCTGAGACACATCTAGGTGGACTTGAACCTCCAACCTTTTGGTTAGCAGTAGAGTACATTAACTATTTGCAACACCCAAGGACTAGTGTTTAAATTTAGGTTAATGAAAATCAAATAGAATTAAAAATTCTGTTCCTTCTTTGCACTAGACCCCTTTCATGTGTGGTCAGTGGCTACCATATTGCACAATGCAAATAGATGTAGAACATGTCCACCTTCACAGAAAGTTCTGTTGGGTAGCACTGGTATACAGGAGGGTGGGTGGGCTGTGGAGTCAGAGAGAACCAGTTTTCAACCCTGTCTCTGTGATTCATGAAAGTCAATTTGCCTCTCTAAGCCTCAGTGCCCATATCTATAAAATAAGAGTGATCACAGAAACAATTAGATCAATGCCCCTCTGACCGCATCATTAAGAGAATCCTATTTCACATGAATGTTACAGTTCTGGTGGATGCCTCTGCTAACCAGGTTGATGGTTCAAACTCACCAGCTGCTCCGCAGAAGGAAGATGGGGCAATCTACTTCCGTAAAGAATTTACTGCCTCAGAAACCCAATGGGCGTCACTATGAGTCAGAATCAACTCGATGACAGTGAGTTGGTTTTTGGTTTTTGGTGGCATAATGGTTAGAGTGCTTACCTGATAACCAAAAGTTTGACAATTTGAACCCACCAGCTATCCACCGAAGAAAAGATCTAGTGTTTACACTGTAGATAGGGGTATGGCAGAGAACGTGGGCAGATGGATGAATCCTGACATTTGAATCCTAGATCCATCTACCAGCCACACAGTCTTAAGATCATTCAGGCTCTCCAGGTCTCATTATCTCCCTTTTCCAAGTGAAATACAAAATAATTATTTAATTCTCATAACATCCCTGCAAGTTAAATAGATAACAAAGAGTAGTACTCAGTGCTTGACACATAACACCTGGTCAATAATTACAAAATTATGACATTATATTAATATAAAAATCACATAGTTGAAATTTTTAGTACCTTACTGCTTAGTTATTTTTATCATTATTTTTATTGTTGTTGCCTAATTGGCTAAGTGGAGTAACTGATAAGACCTTAAGCATAGTAAATGTTGTTGTTGTTGTTATGTGCCGTCGAGTCAGCCCTGACTCATTGCGACCCCTTCTTGGGTTTCCAAGGCAGTATCATTACGGAAGTAGGATTGCCCAACCTTCCTTCCGAGGAGTGGCTGGTGGGTTTGAACCACCAGCCATCTGGTTAGCAGGCAAGTGTCTTAGCCACTATGCTACCAGAGCTCCCAAGCATAGTAAATAGGAGGTCAATAAATTCTGAAAGTTGAAATACTGTGCTCTCCACAAAGCAGCCAGAAAGGTGCCCCCCCACCATGAAAATCAGATCTTTTCTCTCCTGATGAAAAAGTTCATTGTCTTCCCATCACACTTAGAATAAAATTCAATCCCTTCACCATATCCTGAAATCCCCTGGTACCTGACCCTCAGATCTTTTCCTCTCAGCACCCTGTGTCCTGGCCACAATGCCCATCCTTCTATCTCTCAGATGTTCAGAGCTTGTTTTTGCTCAGATCCAGAATTGGCCATTTCCTCTGCCTGAAATTCACCCCCTCCACGTCTTCACATACTTCCCTTCTCACTCCATTTAAGTATCTTCTCAAATGTTACCTCTTTCAAGAAGTCTTCTCTGACTACTGTTTATGAGAACTGACCCACCTCCATTATTGTGTCTCTGCTATGCTCCATTTTGTTCCTTATAATTCAACTCATTGCTGTGGAGTCGGACCTAACTCAAAATGACCCCTCCTTGGGTGTCCGAGGCAGTATCACTATGAAAGTAGATTGCCCAACTTTCCTTCTGAGGAGTGGCTGGTGGTTTGAACCACCAGCCTTCTGATTAGCAGTCAAGTGCCTTAGGCACTACACCACCAGAGTTCCTATAGCACATACACAATATAATTTCAAGTATGATTTGCATTCCTTCCTCCTTCCTTTCCTTTATTCATGCATTAATTAAACTTTTGTTAATTTATCAGTTAAGGTGGTGGCATAGTGCCTAAGGCATTTGACTACTAATCAGGTTGGTGGTTAAAACTCACCAGCTGCTCCGCAGAAGGAAGATGGGGCAATCTACTTCCATAAAGATTTACTGCATCAGAAACCCAATGGTTGCTGAGTCGGAATCAACTCAATGTCAGTGAGTTTTAGTTTTGTTTTTTGGTGGCACAATGGTTAAAGTGCTTGCCTGATAATCAAAAAGTTGATAGTTTAAACCCACCAACTATCCACCAAAGAAAAGATCTAGCAATCTGCTCCTATAAAGATTCCAGCCTAGGAACTTATGGGAAAATTCTACTCTGTCACATAGCATTACCATGAGTCAGAATTGACTTGATGACTCACAAAAACAATGTAAGCTCCATGAGGACAGAGACATCTGTCTTGTTCATTGTTGTTACCCCATGCCTAAAACAGTGCTTAGCAGGTGGTAAGTTATCAATAAATGTCAATGAATTTTAACAGTTGAACAAAATCTAGGAATAATGAACTGATCTTCATTTTTCTCATATACACAGACATAGGCTTAAGGTAAATAGCCATACTTCCAAATTTATCCATTCACCCATTTCTTCCCAAGTTATTGGGCACAAACTGTATACCCATCATCTAATCCTGACCCTGCCACTGAAAAGAAACAGATGAACCTTCCCTCACTGAGCTTTTTCACAGGCTGTGATGATTAATTTTATGTGTGACTAGACTAAGTGTTGGAGCCCAGTTGCTTGATCAAACACTAGTCTAGATACTGCTGTGAAGGTAGTTTGTAGATGTGATTAACTTCTATAATGAGTTGACTTTAAGTAAAGAAGATTACCCTCCAAAGTATGGGTGTCTTGTCCCTTTAAAGGCTTGAAAAGCAGAAACTGAGGTTTCCTGGACAGGAGAGATTCTGCCTCAAGACTAACATAGACATCTTGCCAAGTTTCCAGCCTGCAGATATACTCTACAGATTCCAAACTCAAAGCTTCAAGATTAACTCTTGTCTGAGTTTCCAGCCTGCTGGCCTGCCCTATAGATTTTAAATTTGCCAGTCCCAACAATTACCTGAGCCAACAAAGAATGGTGAGATGTTCACAAGCAAGAGAAGGAAGACATCACATCCATAGACCTGAGGGGACAAGAGGGAGAAATGGTATTGTGAGAGCCCAGAGGAATCAGGAACCAGGAATATGGCCTATCCAACAGAAGTTGTAGTCCTGGACAGGAAAGCAGCCTTTGCAGAACCCAGCCAAGCAGGGAGGAAGAGGAGTAGACAGTGAAATACCCCAGCTTCTCTCCTCTTCTACTCTCTAACCTCCTTCCAGCGCCTCTCATTGGCAACTCACCAGGAAGCCAAAGTTCAGAGGAGCCTGGTCATGTGGTCTATAGATGTCAACCTTCCTGGGTCAGAAAATGCAGGTCAGAAAAAGCAGGTCAGAAAATGGTAAAACTTGGGTCTGGAAATGCATGCACACATGAAGAGTAAACATCACAGACACAAGTTAGATGATAACACAGGGTGGTTCAGAGAAGGGGAGAAAGGAGAAATTATTCTTAACTCCTGTAGTTCCTTGCTAAGGACATTTATCCAATTAAATGTCCATGAGCTAGAAGATTGAAATATCTGTCCAAGTAAATCACATCCAAATACCCATTAGTCTGTCAGTGTTTGCCCGGAATGCCTGGACTTTCTTCTCCTTTCCTTTCCACTTACAAATGTGGTGTATTGCTAAGTGCTTAGAAAATTATCCAGAAGAGGATTTGCACCAGATTATCATTATTTAATTTGTACCATAGTTAAAAACTAATTGGTCTGTAACTTATTTTCAAAGTCACAAAGATAAGTAGAAGACTCATCAACAAAAAGGCAAACAATCCAATGGGGGATCAGGGAGATGGACAAAGGGCATGAATAGACACTTAACCAAAGAAGACATTCAGGCAGCTAACAAACACATGAAAAGATGCTCACGGTCATTGGCCATTAGAGAGATGCAAATCAAAAATACGATGAGATATCATCTCACTCTTGCAAAAATGACACTAATCGCAAAAACAAAACAACAAATGCTGGAGAGGTTGTAGAGAGATCACTTCTATACTGCTGGTGGGATTGTAAAATGGTACAACTGCTATGAAAAACAGTAGGGCACTTCAAAACGCTAGGAATAAAAATATCTTATGATCCACCAATCCTACTCCTAGGTGTATATCTTAGAAAGGCAACAGCATGACATGAATAGATATATGAACACCTGTGAAAATGGCAGTGTGGCGTTGTTAGACGGCCTTGTCTAACTTCCAGAGAGGGAGAGGAGAAAGAATCAAGATCAACAGCTTCAGCCCAAAACTGATTCCTATGAGGTGGAAGTTTAACCCTTCAACCTTTTCAACAATTCTGACACCAACTGTCCCTCCTACAGCACTCTCTACTTTTCTGTTGGGTTAATAATTGCTTGCAGTGGCCACACAGACACAGGCATTATTTATGTTATGGAATGTATTAGGGAAGCAACAGGTTACAACTAGGGATCAAGATCAACAGGCACAACTCAGTATCAGGATCAGGAAGCAAGCAGGCAAAGTTTCCCTTCTTCAGTGCAAAATAGCTCTGTCAGCAACTCTTGACTGTGCAGGGCTCCTCTTGACACCCTGAGGAAAATCTCCTCTTGGCCTCCTTAGGATAGGTTCCTCTTTGGTCCCACAGGACAAGTTCCTCTTGGCCTCTTGAGAATGGACTCCTCTTTCAGTCCTCAACCCTCAGCTCTCAGCCTGGTCTCTGCCATTCTCAGTCAAACATTACCTTTCACCTCTGCCAAAAAGTGCCCAGAAGTATCTCACTCTGCTTGCAAGCCTGCTGCCCTAAGGCACTCAGCTCTCTTGCTCCATGGGCCAGGAATCCTGATTCTGCTGCTGCTGTTTCTCTGCCACTGGATTCTGCCTTGCTTGCTGCTGCTTCTTGCAGTCTCTGATGCTACAGCTCTCCCTGTCTCATGGGTCCAGGAGATTCTCAGTGCAGGGACCTTAGGTTAAAAGGACACACTCCACTCCTAGCTCTTCTTTTTGGTGGTAATGAAGTCCCCTTTTCCTACCTCTGAGTTTGGTCATTTTATGCCTGTTGTTATTGTTGTTATGTGCCATCGAGTCGGCCCCAACTCATAGCGACCCCTCCTTGGGTTTAGGAGGCAGTATCTCTACAGAAGTAGATTGCCCAATCTTCCTTCTGAGGAGTGGCTGGTGGGTTTGAACTGCCAGCCTTTTGGTCAGCAGTCAAGTGCCTTAGGCTCTATGCCACCAGAGCTCCTATTTTATGTCTAATGAGATGGAAAATTGACCAATCCCCTCATTAGGGTTCCATACACTTTATTTGGATTATGAACAGTCTGTCCAAATCCTCTTGGTAGGACACAAACATATTACTTGCATAGTCTCACCCAATCATTTTGTGGGAGTTAAAAGACCATACATGGCTAAAAGGGCCATATGAAGTAATTCACTTTACTGAAACACCTATGTTCATTGCAACATTATTCACAATAGTAAAAGGATGGAAACAACCTAAGTACCCATCAATGGATAAATGGATAAACAAATAGTGGAACACTATACAACCATAAAGAATAATGAGGAGTCTGTGAAACATCTTATAACATGGACAAATCTGGCTGAGTGAAGTAAGTCAATCACAAAAAGACAAATATTCTAAGTTCTCACTTTTATAAAAACTCAAGAATAGGAATACACATAGAGAGCAATGTCCCCTCACTATTACCAGGGATGAGAAGGAGGTAGAGTGAGAATCACTTTCTAGGTAGTAGATATTTGCAATACCTAATATGGGTGAAATCTGCACAATATGACCAAAGTAAATGAAGACACTAATAAGTATGAGTCAGGTCTGACTCGACGGCACATAACAACAACAACAACAACAATAAGTATGTAAGAATAAGGAACAATTTCAGTAAATGCTATAACTTATATAATCTTGCAATAGTAATAACAACCAAAAAATATGAGTGTGGCCACATGATTGTATATGTATGCACATATGTGTATAGGAAGGCATATGTGAGTTCATGCACATGCATGTATAGTTGTATATGTAGCCATATGTATATACATGTTTGAGTGTGCTACATATATATTCATATATGCAATAAAATACATAGGGAGCACAGTTATAGGGACTTCCTAGACATATCCAAATACCTTGCAGGGTTGGTTTATTGGGCTAAAAGCCTTGGGACCATAGTCTTGTGGGATAACTCAGTCAATTGGCATAATATAGTTCAGTAAGCAAATCCCAAGACCAGTGGAAGGTGGGAGTTTGCGTGTGTGGAACACACTTACAGGTTGGGGGCCGGCTGGTTAAGCAAACAGGGCAGAGGAGACCAAGAAATAAGCAGAGCAGTTTGGAACAGCTAAGAGAAACTAATTTGTCTGTCAGTTTGTCGTACTGTTGTGGCTTGAGTGTTGCTGTGAGGCTGGAGGCTATGCAACTGGTGTTTCAAATGCTAGCAGGGTGACCCATGGTGGACAGGTTTCAGCAGAACCTCCAGATTAAGACAGACTCAGAAGAAGGAAGAGACCAGCCACATCTCAAAAAATTGGCCAATGAAAACCTTATGAATAGCAGTGAAATACTGTCTGAAATATTACTGAGAAACTTTATGAATAGCCCTGAAACATTATGTGATATGGTGCTGGAAGGTCAGAAGTTTCCTCAGGTCAGAAGGCACTCAGAACATGACAGGAGAAGAACTGCCGCCTCAGAGTAGAGCCAACCTTAATGATGTGGATACAGTAAAGCTTTTGAGACTCCCATTTGCTGATGTGGCACATCTCAAGATGAGAAGAAACAGCTGCAAACATCCACCAATAATTGGAACATGGAATGTATGAAGTATGAATCTAGGAAAATTGGAAGTTGTCAAAATACCCATACACCTATGAGGAAGACCAGTTAATACTATCATTATTCATATTTATGCACCAACCTCCAAAGCCAAAGATAAGGAAATTGAACATTTTTACCAACTTCTGCAGTCTGAAATTGGCTGAACATGCAATCATCATGGGCTGATTATCGCTGGTGACTGGAGTGCAAAAGTTGGAAACAAAGAAGAATCACCAGTAGTTGGAAATTTGGTCCTGGTGATAGAAATTATGCTGGATTAACATGATAGAATTTTGCAAGACTAATGATTTATTCACTGCAAATACCTTTTTTCAACAACACAAATGGCAGCTATACACATGGACTTCACCAGACGGAGTACACAGGAATCAGACTGACTACATCTGTGACAAGAGACCATGGAGAAGCTCAGTATCTTCAGCCAAAACAAGGCCAGGAGCTCATTATGGAACAGAACATCAACTTCTCACATGCAAGTTCAATCTGAAGCTGGAGACAATTAAAATAAGTCCACAAGAGCCAAAATATGACCTTGATTATCTCCCTCCTGAATTTAGAGACCATCTAAAGAATAGATTTGATGTATTGAACACCAATGACTGAAAATCAGAGGAATTGTGGGATGACAAGAACATCATCCATGAAGAAAGCAAGAGGTCATTAAAAAGACAGGAAAAGAAGGAAAGACCAAAATGGATGTCAGAAGAGACTCTGAAACTTACCCTTGAATGGAGACTAGCTAAAGCAAATGGAAGAAATGACAGGATAAAAGAGTTAAACAAAAGATTTCAGAAAGCATCTTGAGAAGACAGTGTCAATTATTACAATGAAATATGCAAAGAGCTGGAGTTAAAAAACCAAAAGGGAAGAACATGCTTTCCATTTCTCAAGCTGAAAGAACCAAGGAAAAAAAAAATTAAGCCTCATTGCAATATTGAAAGATTACATGGGCAATATGCTGAATGATGCAGGAAACATCAAAAGAAGATGGAAAGAATACACAGTCACTATACCAAAATGAATTGATAGATGATCATCCATTTCAGGAGGTGGCATGTAATCAAGAATCAATCGTATTGAAGGAAGAAGTTGAAGCTGCACTGAAGGTATTGGGGGAAAACAAGCCTCTGGGAACTGACAGAATACCCACTGAGATGTTTCAACACTGAAGGCACTCACTCAGATGTACCAAGAGATTTGGAAGACAGCTACCTGGCCAACTGACTGGAAGAGATCCATATTTGTACACATTCCAAAGAAAGGTGATCTCACAAAATGTGAAAAATTATTTAATAATGTCATTGATATCACATACAGGTAAAATCTTACTGGAAAAAAAAAAAAACAAACAAAAAACCTCACTGCCATAGAGTCCAACCTGACTCATACTGATTCATAACAAGTCCTCCTTGGGATTCCAAGGCAGTATCACTATGGAAGTAGACTACCCAACCTTCTTTCTGGGGAGTGACTGGTGGGTTTGAACCACCAGCCTTCTAGTTAGCAGTCAAATGCCTTAGGCACTATGCTACCAGAGCTCCTTCACATGCAAGTAAAATCTTACTAGAGATAATACAAAAATAGTTGCAGTAGTATATTGACAGAGAACTTCCAGAAATTCAAGCTGGATTCAGAACGGAACATGGAACAAGGGTTATCATAGCTGATGTCAAATGGATCTTGCCTGTAAGCAAAGAATACCAGAAATATGTTCACTTGTGTGGATCATAACAAATTATGGATAACATTGAGAATAATGGGAATCCCAGAACATTTCATTGTGCTCATGAGGAAGCTGTACATAGACCAGGAGGCTGTCATTCAAACAGAACAAGGGGATATTGCATGGTTTAAAATTAGGAAGGGAGTGTGTCAGGGTTGTATCCTTTCCCCATACTTATTCAATCTATATTCTGAACAAATAGTCTGAGAAGCTGGACTGTATGAAGAAGAACATGGCATCAGGATTGGAGGAAGGTTCATTAACAACACAACTTTACTTGCTGAAAGTGAGGATGTCTTGGAGCACTTACTGATGAACATTAGGGAATGCAGTCTGCAGTATGGGTTGCACCTCAATATAAAGAAAACAAAAAATCCTTACAACTGGGCCAATAAGCAACATCACAGTGAATGGAGAAAATGTTTAAGTTGTCAAGGACTTCATATTACTTGGTTCTATAATCAATGCCAATGGAAGCAGCAGTCAAGACATCAAAAGATGTATTGCATTGGGCAAATCTGTTCCAAAAAACCTCTTTCATGTGCTGAAAAGCAAAGATATCTCCATGAAGATGAGCCTAACCCAAGCCATGGTATTTTCAATTGCCTCATATGCATGTGAGAGCTGAACAATGAATAAGGAAGACCAAAGAAGAGCTGATGCTTTTGAGTTGTGGTGTTGGTGAAAGTGCCGAGGACTGCTAAAAGAACTAACAAATCTATCCTGGAAGAAGTGCAGCCAGAAAGCTCATTGGAAGTGAGAATGGCCAGATTTTGTCTCACCTACTTTGGTCATGTTGTCAAAAGGGAGCATTCTGTAGAGAAGGATGTCATGCTTGGTAAAGTGAAGAGTCGATGAAAGAGGGGAAGGCCCTCAACAAGATGGATTGACACTGTGGCTGCAGTGATTGGCTCAAGCATAGCAGGGATCATGAGGCTGGCACAGGCACAGGACCAGGCAGTGTTTCATTCTGTTGTACATGAGGTCGCTACAAGTCAGAGATGATTTGATGGAAAATAACAACAACAACAACAACAACGTTTAGAAAGATAAAGCTCTACATCTTACTTTGGTGAGTAGCATCTGGGGTTTTAAAAAGGTTGCAAATGGCCATCCAGGAAACAACTATCAGTTTCTACTCATCTGGCACAAAAGAGGATGAAGGAAACCAAAGACTCAGAAAAGAAACTAGTCCACAGGACTAATAATCAAAAGAACCATGACCTCTTTTAGCCTGAGACCAGAACTAGATTGTGTCCAGCTATGACCATTGACCTTTCTGACTAAGGACACAGAAGTTCCTAGATTGAAGGGGAGAAAAAATGTAGAACAAAATTCAACTTACTAAAATAATGTCAGACTTACAGAACCAATAGAGACTAGAGGAGCACCCAAGACTACCACCCTAAGATTCCCTTTGAATTTGGAATTGAAGCCACTCTGGAGGTCTCCTTTCAACCAAATAATGTCATTATTGTTGTTGTTGAGTGCCATCAGTTCAGCTTTGACTCATAGTGATCCTATGTACAACAGAATATACTACTGCCCAGTCCTGCACTAGCCTCAAACTCCTTTCTATACCAGAGTACATCATTACAGTCACTGTGTCAATCCATCTCATTAAGGGCCTTCCCCTTCTTCACTGACTCTCCACTTTACCAAGAATGGCATCCTTCTCCAGGAAATGGTCCCTTCTGACAGCATGACCAAAGCAGGTGAGATGAAGTCTGGCCTTTCTCGCTTCCAAGTAGCATTCTGGCTGCACTTCTTCCAAGACAGATATGTTAATTCTTTTGCCTGCCCATGGTACTTTCAACATCCTTCACCAACACCACAACACCAAAGCAAAAACCCTTTATTCTTGCTTATTCTTTGTCCGTGCATGTGAAGTGATTGAAAACACCATGGCTTGGGTTAGACGCACCTTAGTCTTCAAAGAGACATCTTTGCTCTCCAGCATTTGAAAGATGCCTTTTGCAGCAGATTTGCCCAATGCAATGCATTTTCTGATTTTTTTGATTGCTGCTTCTATGGATGTTGGTTGTGGAACCAGGTAATATGAAATCTTTGGCTACTTCAATCTTTTCTCCATCCACCATAATGGTGTTTATTGGTCCAGTTGTGAGGGTTTTCATTTTCTTTGTGTTGAGATGTAATCCATACTGAGGAATGTAGTCTTTAATCTTCATCAGTAAGTGCTTCAAGTCATCCTCACTTTCAGCAAGCAAGATTTTGTCATCTGCTTATGTTGTTGTTGTTAGGTGCCATTGAGTCATTTTCGACTCATAGCGACCCCATGCACAGCAGAACTGCACAGCAGTCAGCCACAGGGATCCAAGTGAGGAGAGGGAACCCAGGCATGCCCAAAGCAGCAGGGTGGGAGAGCAGGAGAAAGAGGATTAAAAGGCTCAGGAACTGGGACAGAGGAGGAGTCAGCCGCAGGAACCCAGGTAAAGGTGGTAAGAGAGATTTCCAAAAGGGAGACAAACTTGTCTGTCAGTTTGTCCTACCATGGTGACATGCTTATGTGAGTTTTGAGGCTCAGCCACTGGTGTTTCAAACCCAGTGGGATGCACATGGTGCACAGGTACAGCCCAGCTTACAGACTGAGAGAGACTAGGAAGAAGGAAGAGGCTATCCACTTCTCAAAGAATTGGCCAGGGAAAACCTTATGAATAGCAAAGAAACACTGTTTGATACATTACCATGCAACTTTATGAATAATGCAGTTAGGTTAGAAGGCTCTCAAAATAGGACTGAGAAAGAGCTGCATGATCTGTTCATAGCAGGTTGTTAATGAGTCTTCCCCAAAACCTGATGCCACATTCATCTTCATATAGTCCAGTTTCTCAGATTATTTGCTCAGCAAATAGATTGAATAAGTATGGTGAAAGGATACAACCTTGATGCACTTCCTTCCTGATTTTAAAACATGCAGTATCCCCTTTTTCTGGTCAAATGACAGCCTCCTTGTCTATGTACAGGTTCCTTATGAGCACAATTAAGTGTTCTGGAATTATCATTTTCTTAATGTTATCCATAATTTGTTATTATCCACATAGTTGAATGCATTTGCATAGTCAATCAAACACAAGTAAACATATTTTTGGTATTCTTTGCTTTCAACCAAGATCCATCTGACAACAGCAATGATATCCCTCATTCCATGTCCTCTGCTGAATCCAGCTTGCATTTCTGGAAGTTCCCTGTCAATATACTGCTGCAAGCATTTTTGAATTATCTTCAGCAAAATTTTACTTGCAAAATTTTACATTAACAATATTAATGATATTAACAATATTAAGGATGTAAATTTCTACATTTGTTTGTTAATTTCTACATTTTATTGGATCACTTTTCTTTGGAATGGGTACGAATACAGATCTCTTCCAGTTGGCCAGTTAGCTGTCTTCCAAATATCTTGGCATAGACGAGTAAGTGCATCCAGCACAGCATCCATTTGTTGAAACATCTCAATAGGTATTCCATCAATTCCCAGAGCCTTGTTCTTTGCCATTTCCTTTAGTTCAGCTTCAACTTCTTTCTTGAATACCATTGGTTCTTGATCATATGCCACCTCCTGAAATGGATGAACATTGACCAGTTCTTTTTGGTACAGTGACTCTGTGTATTCCTTCCATCTTCTTTTGATGTTTCCTGCATCATTCAATATTTTACCCTTAGAAACTTTCAATATTGCAACTCAAGGCTTGAATTTTTCTTCAGTTCTTTCAGCTTGAGAAATGCAGAGCATGTCCTTCTCTTTTGGTTTTCTAACTCTTGCACATTATATTATAATAATTGACTTTGTCTTTTTGAGCTGTTCTTTGATATCTTCTGTTCATCTCTTTTATCTTGTCGTTTCTTCCATTTTCTTTAGATACTCTTTGCTCCAGGGAACATTTCAGAGTCTCTTCTGACATCCATTTTGGCCTTTTTTCCTTTCCTGCCTTTTTAAAGACCTCTTGCTTTCTGTTCTTGATATCATGCAACAATTCCTCTAGTTTTTGGTCATTGATGTTTAATGCTTCAAATCTATTCTTTAGTTGGTCTTTAAATTCAGATGGGATATAATCAAAGTCATATTTTGGCTCTTATAGACTTGTCTTAATTGTCTTCAGCTTTTACTTGAACTTGCATATGAGCTGTTGATGGTGTGTTCCATAGTCAGCTCCTGACCTTGTTTTGGCTGAAGATATTGAGCTTCTCCATCATCTCTTTCCACAGCTGTAGTCAGTCTGACTCCTGTGTATTCCATCTGGTGAAGTCCACATCTATAACCACCATTTATGTTGTTGAACAAATGTATTTGCAATGAATAAGTTGCTGGTCTTGCAGAATTCTATCATGCAATCTTCAGCATCACTTCTATCACCAAGACCATGTTTTCCAACTACTGGTGAATCATATTTGTTTCCAACTTTTGCATTCCAATCCCAGTAATAATCAACACATCTTGATTTCATGTTTGGTTAATTTCAGGCTGCAGAAGTTGGTAAAAATCTTCAGTTTCTTTGTCGTTGGCTTTGATGGTTGGTGTGTAGATTTGAGCAATAGCAGTATTAACTGGTTTTCTTTGTAGGCATATGGATATTATTCTATTAGTGACAGCATTGCACTTCAGGATAGATCTTGAAACATTCTTTGTGATGGTAATGCCCTGCCATTCCTCTTCAGTGTGTCATTCCCAGCTTGGTAAATCATGTGGTTTCTGATTCAAAATGGCCAAAGCCAGTCCATTTCAGCTCACTAATGCCTAGGATGTCAATCTTCATGTGTTCCATTTCATTTTTGACATGTCCTAATTATCCTACATTCATACCTTCTACATCCATGTTCTGATAATGATGGATTGTTGCAGCTGTTTCTTCCCTTTTTGAGCCACACTACATCAGTAAATGGAAGTCCCAAAAGCTTTACTCCATCCACATCATTTAAGTTGACTCTATTTTGAGGTGGTAGCTCTTCCCCAGTATTTTGAGTGTCTTCCAACCTGAGGGGCTCATCTTCTGACACTATATTGGACAATGTTTCAGGTCTATTCATAAGTTTTCCAGTAATATATCAGGCAGTGTTTCACTCTTATTCATAAAATATTCACCTGCCAATTCTTTGAGCAGTGGATGACCCCTTCTTTCTTCCAAGTCTGTCTTAGTCTGAAAGCTCCACTAAAACCTGTCTACTACAGGTGACCCTGCTAGTATATGAAATACCGGTGTCATAGCCTCCAGTTTTACAGCAACATGCAAGCCACCAAAGTATGGCAAACTGGCAGATGTGTGGTGGAACCAAATAATAGATTGACTTATAAAATAAACAATATCACTGGTGAGTATTATGCTCCTTTAAACAATTATATGAGACCAAATAGTCAACATTTTCCCAAAAGCAAAGATGAGAAGGCAAGGAGGGGCAGGGAAGCAAGATCAATGGAAACAGAAATGGAATGGAAATAATGAAAATGCTGGCACATGATGAAAATAACCACCAATATCACAGAACAATGTGTATAAAAATTGTTAAAGGGGAACCTAATTTGCTGTGTAAACTTTCACCTAAAACATAATAATACATTTTAAAAAGATAAGTAGGAGAATGATCTGTCTCAAAAGAAAAAGAAAACAAAAAAGAAGTGAAGGAAAGGAAGCTTCTAACTCTTCTGGAAAATTTATTTTATTTTATTTTTCTACAAACACATCTGGGAGCCAAAAAGCTACGTGTAACATGCCTCAGCCTTCAAGGCCCTGCCCCTCTCTGCCTGACACATCCAATTCCCTCAATCTCTGACAGGTTCCAGGGCTGGAATGAACTGCAGGCTGTAGCACCAGGCCCACAGTGATGTGATTCTCTGAGTGATGCTGAGACAGGCACACCCAGGAGCTGGGGAAACCACTTTGGGACCAGGAATCCTGTTACTATGGGAGTCAAAGGAATTGTTGACAGTAAAAGCCAGGCCTTCATTCTGCAATGTACTCCCAGGAAGCCTGTATATGCCTGAGGAGCAAAATGTTTTTCATCATTAATTAACACATTTTCCATGCTGGGACCACAAGTAGGATAAGCTAAGGGACACTGGGAGAAATAGAAGAGGTGGATGGTGTAGTGATGGGCAAGCATTAGCTTAGACTATTACTCTGTGGACCACAAGGAAAAAATTCTGAGCTCTACAGGAGGTCTCGTCAAGACCCTTCATAATCTGATGTCACTTTTCCAGGTTATCATTCAACACTTCCTTTTGATCTCTCACCTCTTTCCCAACTAGGCCACATTTCCCAACTAGGCTAACATTTTCTCCAGACATACCCTGCAAGTTCTATGCTTCTTCATATGCCATTCCTTCTGTCAAGCATGCCTTCTACTCCACCTAGAACTCTTACTCTTTCTATAAGACCCTTCTTTAGCTACATCCAGGCTTCTCAAGGAATGCTTTGCAGAGAAGGAGTTGTTAGGAGCTCCCATCTCTGCACCTCTGTAGTATGTTGGATTGCCCTCTCAAGCAGTAAATAAGTAAATGACTGGTTAGAGCTCAATGTGCTATTTCTACCTTAAGATTTTAAGCTCCTAGAAACCAGGGTTAGTATTATAATTAACTCATGATATTCATATCTGAGCATTCATCTATCCCAGAATAACAACATCAAGAACTCACAGTTCCAAGGCTGCCCATTAAGCTGTTGGACAGCTCTTATTGTCAGAAAAGCCTTCCTTCATTTTACATGAAATCTAGAGCTTCTAACTTATATGTAGGTCCCAGTCTTGCTTTCTGAAGACATGCATAATTGTCCCTCCGGGTACCAGATGCCAGCTCTTCAGATCTTCTAATGCAGTGACTGTGTCCCACTAAACCTAGACTCTTTTTTAATGTGACTTAGGTTTTTTGTTTTTTTTTTTAAACCCTTGGGGAAAAATAACTACTTTGGGATTTAAACAGATCTGAATTTGGATGTGAGCTCTGCAACAACCTATCCCAAGATTACTCATCCATCACATGGTGATAATCAGCCACTTTGTAAGGATGAGCAGAGAATTAAATGTAATATTGGATGAAGAACAGCTAGCACAGACTCTGGCAGATAGTATGTCCTCAAATAAATGGCATTACTGAGTCAATGAGTGAGTAAACAAGGGCTTTGTGTCCTATGAATAGAGTACTATTCTAAGCATCTTTTGACACTAGTTGCTATTATTGTTAGGTGCCATCTAGTAGGATCTGACTCAAAGGAACCCCATGTACAACAGAATAAAACACTGCCCATCCTCACAATGCGCAAACCCATCATTGCAGCCACCTTGTCAATCCATCTCATTGGAGGTCTTCCTCTTTTTCACTGACCCCTCACTTTACCAAGTATGATATCCTTCTCCAGAGACTGATCCCTTCTGATCACATGACCAGTGTACATGAGACAAAGTCTGGCCATGCTTGCTTCTAAGGAGCATTCTGACTGTACTTCTTCCAAGACAGATTTGTTCATTCTTGTAGCAGTCAATGGTACATTAAATATTCTTCACCAACACCACAATTCAAATGCATCAGCTCTTCTGTGGTCCTCCTTAATTTCATCATCCAGGTTTCATGTGCTATTGAAAATACCATGGCTTTGGTCAAGAGCACCTTAGTTTTCAAAATAAAATATTTGCTTTTTAACACTTTAAAACAATCTTTTGCAGCAGCTTTGCCCAATGCTGTATGTTGTTTAATTTCTTAACTGCTTCTTCCATGGGTGTTGATTGTGGATCCAGTAAAATGAAATTCTTGACAAATTCCATCATTTCTCCTTCTATCTTGATATTCCTTATTGGTCTAATTGTGAGCATTTTTCTTTTCTTTATGTTGAGTTGTAATCCACACTGAAGACTATAGTATTGGATTTTCATCAGTAATTGCTTGAAGTCATCTGCACTTTCAGCAAGAAAGGTTGTGTTATTTGGATGTCACAAGTTGTTAATGAGTCTTTCTCCAATCCTGATGCTGAATTCTTCTTCATATAGTCCAGCTTCTTGTATTATTTGCTTAGCATGCAGAATGAATGAGTATGGTGAAAGGATACAACCCCAATGCACATTTTCCCTGATTTTAAAGCACACAGTCTCCCCTTGATTTGTCTGAATGATTACCTACTAGTTTATGTACAGGTTCCTCATGAACATAATTAAGGGTTCTGGAATTCTCATTCTTCCCACTGTTATCCATAATTTGTTATGATCTGCATAGTCAAATATTTTTACATAGTAAATAAAATACAGGTAAATATCTTTATAGTATTTTTACTTTCAGCCAAGATCCATATGACATAAGCAATGATATGCCTCATTCCATGCACTCTTCTGAATGTGCCTTGAATTCCTATCTGTCCCCTGTCCATGTACTGCTGCAACCATTTTTTAATTATCTTCAACAAGATTTTACTTGTGTGTGATATTAATATCGCTTAATAATTTCCACATTCTGTTGGATCACCTTTCTTTGGAATGGGCACAAATACAGATCTCTTCTAGTCAGTAAGCCAAGTGGTTGTCTTCCAAACTTCTTGACATAAATGAATGAGTGCCTCGAGTGCTGCATCCATTTTTTGAAACATCTCAATGGGTATTCTGTCAATTCCTGGAGCCTTGTTTTATGCAAATTCCTTCAGTGCAGCTTGGACTTCTTCCTTCAATACCATCGCTTGTTGATCATATGCTGCCTCCTGAAATGGTTGAACATTGACAGATTCTTTTTGGTACAGTGACTCTGTTTATTCCTCCCATCTTCTTTTGATGCTTCCTGCATAATTCATTATTTTGCCCATAGAAAACTTCAGCCTTGCAACTCGAGGCTTGAAATTTTTCTTCACTTCTTTCAGTTTGCGAAATGCTGAGCATGTTCTTTCCCTTTGAATTTTCTACTCCAGGTCTTTACACATTTCATTATAATACTTCACTTTGTCCTCTCCAGCTGCCCTTTGAAATCTTCAGTTTAGCTCTTGTACTTCATCATTTCTTCCATTCACTTTAGACACTCTCTTTTCAAGAGCAAGTTTCAGTGTCTCTTCTGACATCCATTTCGATTTTCTCTCCCTTTCCTGTCTTTTTAATAATCTTTAGCTTTCTTCATGCATGATATGCTTGATGCTATACTACAGCTCATTTGGTCTTCAGTCACTGGTGTTCAATGGATTGAATCTATTCTTGAGATGGTCTCTACATCCCGATAGGATATATTCAATGGTGTATTTTGGCTCTTACGGACTTGTTTTAATTTTCTTCAGTTTCAACTTAAACTTGCATATGAGCAAGTTCTGGTTTGGATCCTGGCCTTGTTATAACTGATGTTATTGAGTTTCTCCATCATCTCTTTCACAGATGTAGGTCATTTGATTCCTGTATATTATTCCATCTGCCAAAGTCCACATATGGGGTCACTGTTTATGTTACTTAGAAAAAGTATTTGCAACGAATAAGTTGCTTTTGCAACATTCTATCATGGGGATCTCCAACATCATTTCTGTTACCAAGGCCATATTTCCCAGCTACCAATGCTTCTTCTTTGTTTTCAACTTTTACATTTCAATCACCAGTAACTATAAGAACATCTTGATTGCATCTTTGGTGTCAATTTCAGAATGCAGAAGTTGGCAAAAGTCTTCAGTTTCCTCATCTTTGGTTTTAGTGATTGATGCATAAATTTAAATAATAGTCATAGTATTAATTGGTCTTCCTTGCCAGTATATGGATATTATCCTATCACTGACAGAATTGTACTTCAGAATAGATTTAGGAATGCTCTTTTTGATGATGAATGCAATGTCATTCCTTGTGATTCCCAGTATAGTAAATCCTATGATTATCCAATTAAGAT
This sequence comes from Orycteropus afer afer, assembly GCF_000298275.1. Lineage (NCBI taxonomy): Eukaryota > Metazoa > Chordata > Mammalia > Tubulidentata > Orycteropodidae > Orycteropus > Orycteropus afer. Next base: position 1,044,036 of record NW_006922187.1, on the reverse strand, counting down.
GGTCAATACCACCCCATTTCAGCTCACAAATGCCTAGGATATCTATTTTTATGCATTCATTTTTGACAACTTCCAGTTTCTTAATTTATACTCCATACATTCCACAGTCCAATTACTAAAGGATTTTTGCAACTCTGTCTTCTCATTTTGAGTCATACCACATCAGCAAATGAATGTCCCAAAAGCTTTCCTCCATCCATATCGTTAAGGATAGACTCTACTTTGAAGAAGCAGCTTTTCTTCAGTCCTATTTTGCATACTTTCCAATGTGAGGGGCACTATGTCAGATATTATGCTGTTAATAAGGTTTTCTGTCATCAGCTTTTTTTTTTTTTTTTTAAGTGAACCTGGCCATGTCCTTCTTCTTAGTCTCTTAGTCTGGAAGTTCTGTTGAAACCTGTCCACCATAGGTGACCCTGCTGATATTTGAAATACTAATAGCATAGTTTGCAGCATCACAGCAACACATAAGCCACCAAGGTATGACAAACTGATAGTTGAGTGATACATCATACTAGTTAGTAGTCAAGAAATGATAGATATCCAAGGTATTTGCTAGGGTTTGGGGGATAGCATACTAAAAAAAAAAAAAAGGTATACATGATGTCTGTTCTAACAGCTCCCCAGAAAGTTACCAATGGTATTGAAGGAAGAAGTCAAAGCTGCACTTAGGGAAGTGGCAAAAACAAGGCTCCAGGAACTGACAGAATACCCATTTAGATATTTGAGCAAACGGATGCTGCACTAAAGGCACTCACTTGGCTATGCCAGATTTGGAAGACAACTACCTGGCCAACTGACTAGAAGAGATCCACATTTGTACCTATTCCAAAGAATGGTGATCCCATAGAATATGGAAATTATCAAACAATATTATTAATATCACACAGAAATAAAATCTTACTGAAGATAACTTTAAATGGTTACAGCACTATATTGACAGAGAACGTCCAGAAATGCAAGCTGGATTCAGAAGAGGACATGGAATGAGGGATATCATTGCTCATGTCAGATGGATCTTGGGTCAGAGCAAAGAATACCATAAAGATGTATACTTATGTTTTGTTGATTATGCAAAAGCATTTGATTGTGTGGCTCATAACAAATTATGGATAACATTGAGAAAAATGGGAATTCCAGAATACTTAACTGTGCCCATGAGGAGCCTATACAAAGACCAGGAAGCTCTCGTTCAAACAGAACAAGGGACACTGCATGGTTTAAAATCAAGAAGGGAGTGTGTCAAGGTTGTATCCTTTCACCATACTTATTCAATCTGTATGCTGAACAAATGACCTGAGAAGCTGGACTATATGCAGAAGAATGTGGCATCAAGATTAGGGGAAGACTCATTAACAATCTATGTTATGCAGATGACACAACTTTGCTTACTGTAAGTGAGGAAGGCTTAAAACAGTTACTGATGAAGACTGAAAACTAAATCTGAGGTATGGATTACACCTCAATATAAAGAAAACAAAAATCCTCACAATGGGATCAATAAGCAGCATCATGATAGATGGAGAAAAGATTGAAGTTATCAAAATTTCATATTACTTGGTTCTGCAATCAACACCAATGAAATCAGCAGTCAAGACATTAGATGTTGTTCAGCATTGGGCAAATCTGCTGCAAAGAACCTCTTTCAAGTGCTGAAGAGCAAAGATGTTTCCTTGAAGACTAAGGTACACTTGACACAAGCCATGGTATTTTCAATTGCCTCATATGCATGTGAGAGCTGGACAATGAGAACGCAAGAACAAAGAGATCTGATGCTTTTCAGTTGTGGTATTGGCGAAGAAAACTCAAAGTACCACAGACCGCTAAAAGAACAAATCTATCCTGGAAGAAGTGCAGCTGGTATGCTCCTTCGAAGTGAGAATGGGCAAACTTCTTCTCACCTACTTTGGTCATGTTGTAAGAAGGGTCCATTCCCTGGAGAAGGATATCATGCATGGCAAAGTGGAGGGACAACAAAAAAGGGGAATGCTCTCAATGAGATGGATTGACACAGTGGCTGCAATGATTGGTTCAGGTATAGCAAGGATCATGGGGCTGGCACAGGACCGGGCAGTATTTCATTCTGCTGTACTTGAGGTCACTATGAGTTGGAGATGACTTGATGCCACCTAACAACAACAACGACACATAGAAAATGCTGGGCAAATAAGAGTTAAAGAGTAATCACATAGTTGTTAGTTGCCATGGAGTTAATCTCAGCTCACCCTCATATGTGCAGAGAACTGCTCCACAGGGTTTTCAAGGCTGTGACCTTTTGGAAGCAGATCACCAGTGCCTCTGGGTGGGTTCAAAACCATCAATATTCCACCTAGTGCTTAACCATGTGTGCCACCCAGGGGCTCCTAATCTCATAGGTGGAGGCACTCAGTATGTGGGCTCTACCAGATATCAGACATGGGGCTCAGCACAGGATTTGTTGTTGTTAGGTGCTGTCAAGTCAGTTTCAACTTATGGTGACTCGATATACAGCACAGAACAGAGAGCAACCTAAAAGTAGAAAAGCTGGCTTTCCTAGAGGGGCTTACAGTCAAGTGGGAAATTCAAGAAGAAACAAAGAGCTAAAATTTTGATAATTGTACAGTGATGATATCTGTGTTGAGAATGAAATGATTTCTTAGTGAAAAATAGTAAAATGGTAACTTTCATCATTGTGCTTCCTTTATCTGAACTTTTATCTCCTTTACACTTGTGTTCTCTGCAAGGAAAAAAAAAAATTATATTTGTTTGTTCTGGTTACCTAGTGGTGCTCTGACAGGAATATATACCACAAATGGGATGGCTTTAACAAACAGGAGTTTATTCTTACAATTTGGAGGCTTTAAGTCCAAGTTCAAGGTGCCAGGCTCTAGGGACTGGGTGAAAGCCCCTCAACCTTGGAGTCCAGCTCTGCCTCCTACTCCTGGCCCACTGGAGCTAGAGGCTTTTCTTCACTCAGACAGCTGTTGGCTGCTGAGGCTGACAAACCCAAGGTTGATAAATAAAATGGCACAGTTCCGATGTCACCAAACCACACGGCAGGCCATTAATTTAAGTCCACTGTAAGTCCCATGGTCAGCAGAGCATGGAAGGCTGCTGAACAATGACATGGCTAAATGCAGGGTCCAAGTGTGCCATAAGCTTGAGACCATTCTCCAAGGTTTCTGCTTATATAGGAAGCAGACCACATTCCCTAAGGCAGCTACTCAGCTGCTCCCAGTAGATTCCACCATGGAGCTGATTACCAGTCTCATCTTGGGGAATACTTACATCCAGCTGCCCAGCCACTCAACCAGGCCCAGCCAAGTTGACACACAAACTGAAGTACCACACTGTTTCAGGACACAAGATAATATTAAGTAGGGAGAATTTCTGGTCACAAACAGAATTTTGGGATGGAAAGAGAAGAAGTTGTAGAATCAAATTTTAGTTTTATCACTTTGAAGTCCAAACTATTGCAGTCTCATTGGTGATGTTTATGCTTTAGAGTGCCTGAGAAAATGATATCATTGGGATTTTTGAGTACAAAATGTTCTCTGGGCATTCTGCTAAGAATTTGGGGTGTTGTGGTTTCTACTCCAATTATTCAACCTATACATAATAAGAAGGGAAGGAAGTGAGCCTAACATAGGTGAAATCTCTATATTTCCTTGTAATTGTGTCACTGTAATTGTAATTAAGGCCACCTTGGGAATAAAATACTATAGTAACACTCTCCATATGATTCCAAATTGTGCTCTTAATTTTCTACTCCAAGAAAAAAGTACATGATTACACATCAAAAAATGTCTACTCAGTGGCTGAAGTTTCAGATTGGAGTTAATTTCAAGGTTGATTAGAATGTCAGAGTTAATGATTTTGTCTCCAAAAACTTGGAATTCATAATTATCCTAAACACTATAAACAGCAATGAAAAGACCCTATTTACCTTCAGTTTTTTTTTTTTTTTTTTTTTTTTGCAGAATTTCCCAGAATTAGGCACCCACCCAACCTCTTTCTGCAGTAACTTAAACTGCCTGCAACAATAGTTAAAATTGTGGCGCCTGGCATTCTCTCTTGAATTTATAAACCAGTCTGTTATCAGTGTTGTTATTAAGTTACCAAAATTGTTTAATCAAAAAGTGGCCTGAGGCTCTTGCTTAAAGACCCATACTATTAATCTCTCCTCCCTACAGCCAATATCTAGAGAGATGGCTAAGGCTAAGCAAGAGACTTGAAAATATAGATACAAATTAAATAAGTTCGTTTGGAACCAATATAATAAAACACGTACATCAAAAAAGAGTAATGAAAGCAGCTAAGTTCTTGGAAAATGGGAAAGTAGTTGTCAGTAGCAAACCAGGACTGATGGAGGGAAGGAGGAAGGAAGAAAGGAGAGCAGCCAAGAAGAAAGGAGAGGAGGCAGGAAGGAAAGAGAGAGACAGAGACAGAGGAAGGATGAGGAAAAGAAAAGGGAGAAAAAGAAGATGGAGGATGAAGAGGAGGAAAAGAAGAATGGGAGGAGGAGAGAAAGAGAAGGAAGACAAGACAAGAGAAGAAGAGGAAAAGAAAGCAAGACTGAATCTAACCCTGCAAAAGTTCACATTAACATTAGACAGTCTACACAGCTTCCTAAGAAGAATGGGCTTTCTCCCCCACTGTGGCATCCAATGTCATTGGATATTTAAAGGACTCCACAATCTAGGGATTATTTATGAACTTCAAGGCCATAAATCTTTTTGTATGACCTTGGAGCATGGCTGATATCCTTTGGGACATGTTATATGATACAGCTAAGCCTTCGTTCCAGCCCATTCCCCATCCTTGACTCCTTTCTCTCCACAGTCTTTCAGTCCTCTCATATTAACTTGGAATTCCACACTGGCAGCAGTAGAGAGCTCCTGGAGGTCATTTGGTCCAACCCTAGCATTCTAAAAAGAAACTGAAGCCCAGAGAAGAAGAGCAGCTACTTGTCCAAAGAGCCAGGACCAGACAAAACACACCTTCTTTCTTTCAGTCCAAGAGGCCTCAGAAAGATGCCTTTGACATGACAGACACTATGTCATGGTTGTGGGATCAGGAAAAACTTCCATGCCTCTCCTTCAATCCCTTAACTATACATTCCTTGTGGTCAGTAATTCCTTTGATGAGCAGCAAAGACCATCAAGGAAAAGAAGGAATGTTGGGGATGACATTTATTAAGTACTCACTGTGTGCCAGGCACTGTGCTGGGTGCTTCACATTCATGATCTCATATAATCTTCACAACAGTCCTGTAGCAGGTGTTCTACTAGTCCCATTGTCTATCTCTGAGCCTGTTTATTCATCTGTAAAGTGTCTTTCCCAAGGTTATATAGAGTAAGTGCTTGAAAAGGGGTCCAATCTTAGGTTTGTCTGTTTCTCAAACAGCAGTAGTTCTGGAGGTGGGGTTGGATTTTAGAATCAAATTCCATTAGAAAAAGAAATGCAAAAATAAAAATTATCAATAAGATATGAGTACTCTTTCCAGATTTTCTCCTGAAGGAAGGTGGATAGGAATGGAAAGTTAGGGAAGAGCAGAGCAGTGCTCATCATTTGCTTTTGCTTTTTCATATCTTCTGGGTTGCACTGACAATTGCTTTATTATGGTAGGCTATCTCCTGTATGAATCTCTGGGTGGTATAAACAGTTAAGGCAGTCAGCTGCTAACGGAAAGGTTGAAAGTTCAAGTCCACCCAGAGGCACCTTGGAAGAAAGTGCAGGTGATTTATTTTTCAAAGAAACAGTCATTGAAAATCCTATGTAGCCTAGTTCTACTCTGATATGAGGTCACCATAAGTTTGAGTTAACTCAACAGCAATTGGTTTATCTCCTATAACTATAACAAATAAAGCTTTATCGTTAAGCCATTGAGATTTGAGAGTTGTTTTTTTGTCCAATCCACAGTTCAAGTATTCAGTAGGTTGTTGTTGTTGTTAGCTGTCCGCAAGTCAGCCTACAACTCATGGTGACCCATGTGTTACCAAATAGAACTGTTCCAGAGGGTTTTGTTGGCTATAATTTGTAAAGAAGCAGTTTACCAGACCTTTCTTCTGTGGAACCAGTGGATGGGTTCAAACCACCAATGTTTAGTGGCTAATCTCAAACCAGTTGCACCACCTAGGTTCCTACTGAGCAAATAGCCTTCCTCATAGTTCAAGGCCTAGATTGTTTCCATCTTGTGGCACTGTAGTCTCTAACATGTGATCTCAAGCTTGCTACAGAAAGGGAAAGAGACAGTGGAGGATTGTGCCAAGAATACATCACTTGTAGTCACCGTCCATTGGTTCTACTCTAATGGCAGTGGGCCTGGATTAAAGTTTTGGTATGTGTCTGGAAAGAAGAGATTGTTGATGACCATTAGTGTTTTCTGCCAGAATATTTCACCTTGGAAAGACAAGGAACTCTTTCATTATTGTCTCATAAGCTCTCCCCAGTAATCATGTGAGTTCAGCATTCTCAGAGTGACAGGAGAACTGGATTTGGTCAAGGTTACACAGATTCAAGTTGTAGAGCCAGAAAACCTAGATTTTGTGTCCCGGCTATAAATTTAGAGTGCTTCCCTTCAAGCTGTGTCTGGTCCCAGCTGATTCCCCAGCTGACAAAGTGAACCAGATAATATCTGGCCTCTCCTAACCTAAGAGAGTATCTGTTAGGAGTCTCTCAACACTGAACTATGATAACAATCACACAGATTGAGACACTCATCCACTCCTCCATTTGATTCCATCAGAATCACTGGATAAACGCAGCCAAAGAAGAAAGAGCCTGAACTTTTCCGTCTGAATTCTCGGAATCATTGAGTCAAACTGTCTGGCCTGGGAAATCTCAGGAAACCATGTTGGCGCAGACTTGGTGGAAGAAATCAAGCATTCTGACTTCTTATTTTGAACTCTTTAAGCTTCCAAGAGCACTGAAGCTCTCCGGTTTCTGCTCATAAGATAGTTGGTCAGTTTTCCCCTAGCATCTCTCCATACAAGCTAATAGCAGATTGGAAAATTAAAGCATAATCTTCAAATGCAAAGGGTGAGTTTGCATAAGTATCTTGTTTTAATAATAAAAACCAACAGTACTTTAAAATTTTTTTTTTTTCCAATAAAATAATCACTGGCAAATAGGACATGAATAGAAATGAAATCAGAGTCAAGAAAACCAGTATTTGGGTCCCGGTTTGACACAATTGATCTGTGTAATCCTGGACTAGTCAAGTCCTCTCCCTGAATCTTGATCCCTTTTTCCATTTGAAAACAAAAAGGTTAGAGAAAATCAGTGGTTCTCAACTGGGAGCAGCAATGCCCCCTAGGGGGCTTTTGAAAAAGTGTGATGTCATTTTCTGACTTTCAAAATAACTAAAGGACACAACCAAAATTCAAGACGGAGAGTCCAGGGAAGTTCCATGTGTGTTAGACAACCTCACACAATAAAGAATTCTCCCTCCATAATGCTAATAGTGCCCCTGTTAATAAATAAATAACATTGGCTCATCTCTTACTGCTAGGATCAGAGATTTTAAATGTAAAATTGGCTTTCTGTTTTGGTAGCTGGGAAACTCAAAGCAAAATAGAAAGCTCTTGTTCACATCTCCTTGTAGCACTAGTCTTCGGTATTATACTTTCTACTTACTCTTTCCCTTGACCCCATTACACACACACATACCACAAATCAAATCCCCTGCGATTGAGTCAATTCTGACTCACAGTAACACTATAGGATTGAGTAGAACTGCCCCACAGGATTTCCAAAGCTGTAAATCTTTACAGAAGCACTCTCTCATCTTTCTCCCACAGAGCAGCTGGTGGATTCAAACCACCAAATTTTTGGTTAGCAGCTGAATGCTTTAACTACTGTGCCACCAAACCTCCTTCACATATACACATATACACATCCCATTATCATACTTCTTGACTTTTTATCCTTTAATGATTTAATTTTAGCTGAATCTTTCTTCTCTATTCTTCTTACATTTTTATAGGTTTGCACTCTAATATCATATTATTTCATGGTGAGATGTGTGTACATGTTCACCCCACTAGACCAAAACCTCAATAGCAGGGAACTTATTTATTAATTCATCCAATCATACAAATAACACTTACTGAATACCACTTACAGTAGCTAGTGTATATTGACCATTTACCATGATCAAGAGCAGTTTTAAGAGCCTTACATGTATTAATTAACCCTTAGATTCTGTTCTTATCCTCATATTAAAGATGAAGAAATTGAGGCTACTAGAGGTTGAGTAAGGCGGTCTGGTGGCATAGTGGATAAGGCATTTGGCTGCCAACCAGCAGGTCACTGGTTCAAACCCAGCGGCTGCTTCACGGAAGGAAGATGGGGTGATCTACTTCCATAAAGATTTACAGCCTCAGAAACCCAGTGGGGGTCACTATGAGTCAGAATCCACTCGATGGCAATGAGTTTGATTTTTTGGATTTAGAGGTTGAGTAATTTGCCTAAGGTCACAACTAGGTACTGTGTTATGAACAAGAGACTGGGAGATGGAAGTCAAGTGTTGGCCTCCAGGAGCTTATATTCCATCCAGCAAATAAATTTATATATATATATATATATATATATATATATATATATATATATATATGACAGAACGACACAGTCTGTGAATGTAATAGAAGAGGTTGACAAAAGGGAGCCAAGAAGAGGCACAAAATCCAGTCTCTGGATGAGAAGAGACCCAGAGAAGATAACGCTTGAGCTGAAGGTAGAGACCCAGTGAAAGTAAGTTACAGAGGCAAACATGGCAAGACCATGCTAATGGGGAAGCCAAGCATGAGAGAGTACTTATCATGGGGCAGCAAATGCTCAACATTGTAAGTCATTGCCCTGGAACATAGTTTATAAATGGAGAATGGAAATCCGTGGAGGAAAGGGGTCTTGTTCAAATCACAGAGCTTGATTCTGGTGGGGACTAAGGTGACAAAAACAGCTGGACACAGACTACGACCTTGGTGTCAGTCCTTCCTCAGCAACATCAGTGTGTTGTGCCTGGTTTTCTGAGATATGTTTTCATAGGCAAGGAGGTCTGAGGGAACCAAATCCTTCCTTAGAGCCATGCTTGTTGTTAAGCATCTTCCCTACTATTTCATCAAATCCTTGCCTCCATCTTGGAAGGCAAGCATTATTATCCCATTTGATAAGTGGGAGTACTGAGGCTCAAAAAGTTCAAAGGGTAGCCAGTAGCCAAACCAAGAAATAAATCCAGATCTGTCAGACAGCAAATTCCAAAATTCTAGGACTATGTCAGGCTGCTCCCTGGGGTCTTACTTTACCTTCACTCAGCCCAGCCGGTGCGTATCAACTCTGCTGTCCCTGGGACTCCAAGAGGCCACCAGGTCTCCCTGTCAGGTCTGTACTTCACCTTGACATCAGTGTTTACTTGAACGCTTTTTCTCTCGTCTTCTGTGTGGTCTGGAGCTGCAAATCCAATGTCAATTTTGTTCATGCTCAATCTCAGTTTAGATAAACCAGTTAGCAGAGTATATACGATAAAACTCCCTGACTGGTTATAAACTAAGTAGTCAAACAAACAAATACAAAACCAAATGAAGATCTAATTAGCTTGTTCCAATTACTCTGCTCCCTTCCAGCTAGTCCAGGATAATTGATAACAAACACCAAAGAAGCAAAACAAATGATCTAGTTAAAAATCTTTTTCTTTTTTTCCCTCTCTTTTGTTTTTCTCACCTTTTTTCCTTTCTCTAATTTTTCCCTTTTCTCCATTTCTCTTTTTGTTTCTCTTTCTCCTTCCGGCATTATTTTCTCTTTCCTCTTTCTTTCCCTACTTTGCTTCCCTCAGTTTTTTCTAATAGTCTCCAGGTTTAAAGCTCCCTGCTTTGGACCTTAAGAGACCTAAGGTCTCTCATAAAAACTGAATTCTGAAAGTGATTCGTCAGTTTTCCCTTTCTGACACAGCAATCTGGAACCAAAAACCAACTTGAACACCTTTTAGCAATGAAAACGGATATGCGATGCTCCTGGGATGCTGGGAGCAGTGTAGGTCTGCTGGTCTTGCAAATTGACTCCCTGCCCAAAGCAAATAGGTAATTGCTCCCTTTTGAAATGCCAACAGGAAGGAGGCCTAGGAGCATGGAATTACCTAGCAGGCATTGAGAAATCCTTTTCATTTCTCAGTCCCAACAACCCCAGTGAATAAACCCATTCCAAGCAGAGAAAAGAAATGGCAAGGGAGCCAAAGTTTAGCTTTTTAATAATGTGAAAATTGAAGCAACTGAGAAACAGTTATTAATAAACATACAGTTCGTACTATGAAAGCCTGGAAAATTTTCCTATGTACCATAGCATAACCATGAGGGTAGAAAGGTTGATTCATTTAAAGTGAACCTCTGGCTCTAACTTTCACCAATCCAGGAAAATGTATGTGGTAGGAGGAACACTAAAAAAAAACACAACCAAACTCACTGCCTTCTAGTTGAATTCAACTCATAGCGACCCCTCCTTGGATTTCCAAGGTATATCTCTACAGAAGTAGATTGCCCAACCTTCCTTCCAAGAAGTATCTTGTAGGTTTGAAGCACCAGCCTTCTGGTTAGCAGGCAAATGCCTGAGGTACTACACTATCAGAACTTGGAATCATATTCCAACCATCATTTATGAGTTAAGTGACCTTGGGCAGGTCACTGAATTTCTTAAGCCAATCTCCTCACTGGTTTCTTTACCTGTAAAATGGGGGACAAATAAACAAACAAATAAATTCCACCTCAAAGAGTTGTCATAAGGAATATATGAATTCATAGTGTCAAATGGCAATTTAATGAAAGTAGAACTGAAAGGGATCAGCGCAGGAGATCCTAGATAGAGTGGGAGAACAATGTGCAACAAAACTCAAAATCACAAAAAAGACCAGGTTGCTGGCCTGACAGAGTTTCTAGTTAGGGTCTGGAACTGAACTCACTCTGGTGGCTTCCAGCCAAACAACAGACAGGGAGATAGGGTGAACATTTACATCAGGTAGATACACTCCTTAGAGAGATCAGGCATGAGAGAACAGAAGGGCAGTGTTTGCACAGGGAGAAGCTGGGGGGTGAGTGGCAGGAATGCATAGGAAAGAAGGACACAGGGAAGTGGTAACTACAGGGAGGAAGTGGGAAGAGAGTTGTTACATTGTGGAGAATTGCAGTCAGTGTCATGAAACAAAATTTGTACGAACTGCTGTATGGAAAATGAATTGGCTCTGTAAACTTTCACCCAAATCACAATAAGAAATAAAAAATAAATAAAAATAATAAAAAATAAAAGTTGGTCTGAGAGCAATGATCCTCTAAGACTTGTACCCATACTTCCTCATTTGTTCTGGGACCTAAAGGAAGTCATTTCATTTCTATGGGCCTCAGGTACCCTCTTTTCAAAACGTAATTGAACTGTTAGGAATGTATGGTTATTTTGGAAAACAATTTGGTAGTCTTTTATAGAACTAATCCTATGCTTAACGTCGGAAAATTCCACTCTTGAAAATTTTCCCAGAGAAATGAAAACTTATGTTTATGTAAAACTTGTACATGAATGTTTATAGTAGCTCTCTTTATAATCAACAAAAAGTTAATAACCCATATGTTCTTCAGTGGGTGAATGGATAAACAAACTGTGGTACACCCATACAGTGGAATCCTACTCAGTAATAAAAAAGAATGACTTGTTGATACACATAAGGAGCTCTAGGGTCATAGTGGTTAAGGCATTCAGCTGCTAACCAAAACACTGGTAGTTCAAACTCATCAGCAGCTCTGTGGGAGAAAGATTAAGCAATCTACCTCAATAAAGCTGTACAGCCTTGGAAACTTATGAGGCAGTTCTATTCTGCACTATAGGGTCACTATAAATTAGAATGGACTCAATTCCAAGTGGGTTTGGTTTTGTAGTCAATACACATGACACCTTGAATGAATTTCAAAGGCATTACGCTGAATGAAAGAAGCCAGTCTTGAAATCTTACATGTTGTATGAGTCCATTTCTCTATCATTCTCCATTCTCAAAAACAGAAAACTATAGTGGCAGAGAACAGATCAGTGGTTTCCAGGAGTTAGGGGTAGGGGAAAGTATGACTACAAAGGGTCAGCGTAAGGGATCTTTTAGGATGCCAGAACTGTTCTGTATGCTGTTTGTGGTGGTGATTGTATAAATCAATACATGTATTAAAGTTCCCAGGATTGTATGCTAGTAAAAGAACATCGATGGTGTAGTGGTTAAAAGCCATCAGCTACTAACTAAAAGATCAAAGCCACCAGCTGCCCCATGATAGAAAGATAAGGTAGTCTGCTTCCGTAAAGATTTACAGCCTTGGAAACCCTATGGGGTAGTTCTACTCTGTCCTATCAGGGCACTGTGAGTTTGAATTTGTTGTTGTTGTTATATGCCGTCGAGTCACACTCAACTCATAGAGACCCCTCCTTGAGTTTTCGAGGCTGTGTCACTATAAAAGTAGATTGCCCAACCTTCCTTCTGAGGAGTGCCTGGTGGGTTTGAACCACCACCTTTCTGGTTAGCAGTCAAGTGCTTTTGGCACTATGCTACCAGAGCGCCTAATTTGAATTTACTCTACAGCAATAGGTTGAGTATGTCACAAAGGAATGCAATTTGCTCTGTCAACTAAAAATAATAAATTGAATGGAAATAATAATAAATCATTCTTATTTCTCCATCACTTATTGGTTCATCTAAGTACTTTCATTTAATTCTCATGACTCAGAAATTATAACTGAAAGACACAAAATGACTTTCCTGGTTAATATTGATAAAATACACGAATCTTGTTCTTCTGATTTCAGATTCTTCCATCACACCTAAGTATGTAATACTTGAATTCCTTTTCTTTTCTAAAAGTATATGTATTAACAGGATTTTTTTTTTTTTTAATTGTCCTTAGGGTGCAAATTTTCAGAGCAAAATTTGTTTTACATTCAACAGTTCATATACATTTGATTTCAAGTCCCAATTACCATCCCAACCCACTATCCTCCCCTCCCTTCCCTGTGATCCCCACTATCTGTGCCCTTCTTAATATGCACTCCAGTCTGTCCACCTTTTCCTCCATGTGAATGCTGCCTCTCTGGTGTCCCATGGCCAAATGCTCCAAGGTGTGTATCTTCGTAGAGTAGGTGGGTGCATCACTCTGGGTTGAGTGTTCTGCATGTAAGTCTTTCCACTGTTGGGCTGAGACCTAATCCTTGGGAGTGAGTCCTACGCCAGCCCCAAAGGGTATTCCAGGGCCATAGTCTTGGGGGTCCCACCAGACTCTATCTGACCAGTAATTCTAATTATTATTGTGATTTTGAATTTTGTTCCACATTTTTCCTCCCTCTCTATTCAGGATCTCCAGTTTTGATCCCTAGGAGGAAGTAATGTTTTATTATCTACTTTTTGGCCTTGTTTTGATTTGTTTTTCCAAGTTCCTATGTCAACCTGCTCATGCTCTTGGGAATATTTACATTTTCTTAGAGAAAAACAAAATAAGCTAATACACAATTCAGTAAAATGATGTATTAGTGGAAGATACTTTTTTGACTAGTTCTTTCTATGAATGATTAACAAAGTAAATTGTTGCAAATGTTAAAGCATTCATTCAAGTGTTTATTCATTCATCATCTTTACTCAATGACACTGTGGGGTATGCTGTGACTTGTCACAAACCCTTCTTTCTGTTGAGAAAATTCTCCTGACATCCTTTTCTGGCTAACTCCTACCACCTTCAGACCTCAGTGGCAACATCACTTTCTCTGGGATGTTTTCCCTATATTCCTCCAACAAGCTTGTTTAGGTGGCTTTTTGTTTGTTTGTTTTGTTTTGTTTTACCTCACGTGTGTCAGAGTAGAACTACTCTCCACAGCAGTTTTAGTAACTATGATCTTTGGGGAGTAAATCACCAGACCTTTCTTCTGAGGCACTGCTGGGTGCATTTAAACTGCCAACCTTTTGGTTAGTAGCCAAGTGCTTTACCATTTGCACCACCCAGGGACTCCTTGCTGCACAATGAGCCTAATAATGTCAAAACAACATGGTATATGTCTCCCTCAATAGGCTGAGAAGACCAAAAGGGGAAAGGTCAGGTTTGAATCAGCTGGCCTTTGCACAAATAAGAGGCATTTATTCATTAAACAGTTATTTTTGAATGCCTTCTTTGCATCAAGCAATATTCTATTGCACAAAACAATATATAGCCAATGTCCACAATGAAGCTTATATTCTAAAGAGGAAGAGATAGTAGAGAAAGAAATTGTTATTTTTGTTGTTCTTAGATGCCATCTAATCACTTCCTACTCATAGTGACTGTATGTACAATAAGACGAAACACTGCCCAGTCTTGCACCATCCTCACAATCATTGCTATGCTTGAGCCCATTGTTGAACCCACTGTGTCAATCTATCAATTCCTGGTATTATATCATATATCAATGGACAAAAATAAAAGAGAGCAAGGGCTAGAGTGTAATGAGTTTGCTAAGGAAGAAACATTTCAGCAGAGATCTAAATGAGACAAAACTCTTCATTCAGTATTCATCAGGCAAGCATTTACTGATAGCCTAGTACTTCCATTTATTTAGTTTTCCCATTCTTGCAGACCTAGGTTCTTTCCTGGCTCCCCACAGCTTAGGGCAGCTGAGCCTATCAGCTGACAGAGGCACTACATGACCTGGTACCAATGGAGGCCAGGAGGATTGAAATTCGTCTGTTTGGCCCTGTATGGCAACTCTCACTCACTGCCTCTGGCAACCTGAGCAAAGCTCCCCCAGACAAAGGGTGAAGGGAGGAATTTTGGAATCTTTGATACCCTTATTTGGGTTGATATTTACGTTTCAAGCCAGCAATCTGCCAGTCTCTAGCCATTTGAGAACTTGGCTTCCTTTGATTCATAAAATGCCCATTATGCCTCAAAGGTGACATAAAATACCATTCCATTTTGCCCTGAAGTGCTCCCAACTGAAGCATGAAATGGGCCTTTATGATACATCAAAGGCCCATAACTCTATCCTTTTCTGGACCTTTGATATTTTAATATTCGGCCAATGAAATTATTATCTCTTCTAACCACGCAAGACTTATTTATTTTGTTGGTTATATCTTTGCTCTTTCTTCAGTGGTGAGAGGACTAAGCACAAAGACACCCAGCCTCCTGGCAGCCCAAAATTTGGACATCCTCTCACTTTTATCTTGAAAAGCTAAGGAACTCAATACTTGAACGCCTTTGGCCCAAGTCTCCTAAGGGAAATGCCAGACAGCAACCCCCTTAACAAGCACCTCTAATTTATGCTTCTCAGAAGGCAGCCAATTTCCTTCAATAAAGTTCCCCAGACTATCTGGACCCTAAGGAACTGATATTCAATTGATAATAGGATCTTCATTATTATTAGATACAGGCCATTTGCATTCAACTAAAACATATTGAATACTTACTATGTGTGTCTTTTTAAATAAGAAATTCAAAACTGTTTGGCATTCCATATTTTTTTTTCCCCAATAATTTTTTATTGAGGTTCTACAATTCACCACACTCTGGGCTGGACACTAGGGAGACCACAGCCCTAAGATCATCAGTCTATTTCCTCTGTCTTATCCTCCTTATCTTAATTTATTATCAAGTCCTGTGGATTCTGACTCCCAAATAATTCTCAGAGTTATCCCCTTCAGTCTCTATCTCTGCCACTGCCTTAGATCAAGATTTTGTCATCTCTCAACTGAATTACTGCAACTGTCTCCTAATGGGACTCTTAGCCAGCAGTAGTCTCAGCTATAATCCATGCTCAGTCCAGTCAGAGTCATCAATCTAAAACTCCTGTTAGACTTCCTCAGTGCTCTGCTGAAAACTATTCAAACTCAAATCCTTCAAGGTCCAGGTAAGGAACAAAAACAAGTGAAGTAGTGGAATTAGGGCCAGGGCTAGGAAGACAATGGAAAGTAAATGGGAAAGGGCAAAAAAAAAATCCCAAAAAACTACTGGCATTGAGTTGATTCCAACTCATAGTGACCCTATAGGACAGAGTAGAACTGCCCCATAGAGTTTCCAAGACTAAATCTTTACAGAGAAGACTGCTTCATCCTTGTCCCATGGAGTAGCTGATGGGTTCAAATCACCAAACTTTGGTTAGCAGCTGAATGCTTTAACAACTGAGCCACCAGAGATCATTGGAGAGAGCAGAGCATGTCCCCTATAAATTAGGATTTCACATCAGTCAAGTGTTTTGGTTACCTCTGTGCCACTCTAATAGAAAATACCACAAATAGGATGACTTGAACAAACAGGAGTTTATTCTCTCACAGTTTGGTGGCTTTAAGTCCAAGTTCCAAGTGCCAGGCTCTAGGGGCTGGGTGAAAGCCCCTCAACCTTGGGCTTCAGCTCTGCCTCCTGTTCCTGGCCCACTGAAGCTAGAGGCTTTTCTTCACTCAGACAGCTGTTGGCCACTGAGGCTGACAAGCAAGGTTGACAAGTAATAAGGTACAGTCTCAATGTTACCAAACCACATAGCAGGCCTTTAATTCAAGTCCATTAAAAGTCCCAAGGTCGGCAGAGCATTGCAGGCTACTGAACAACAACTCAGCTACAGGCAGGGTTCAAGCGTGCCATAAGCTTGAGACCATTCCTCAAGGCTTCTGCTTATATACAGGAAGCAGACCACATCTCTAAGGCAGCTACTCAGCTTCTCACAGTAGATTCCACCATGGAGTCGATTATACCAGTCTCATCATGAAGAATACTACATCCAGCTGCCCAGCCATTAAACAAGATCCAGCCAAGTTGACACACAAACTTAACTACCACATCAAGCAAAACACATCTTTTGGCTGAACCCTAGACCACCAGCCTGTGAGTTCTGGCTCACAATGTATTTGGACTACTTAGCCTCTCACTCCAGCCACATTGTTAGTCTAATTTCTTATCCCTGATCGTCTCCCATGCTAGCTCTAGTTGGCACTATAGCTGTATAAATGACTTACTTTAATTTTCCAAAAGACATGCATGTTTGTACCTTCAAGGATTTTCTCATGGTGTGACATTTTCCTAAAATTATACCGGTTCCTCATTTAGAGAGTTCCATTTCATCTTTTAGAACATATTCTCCACCATCACCTCCTCTGCAGGATCTCCTACATCTTCCCAGAGAAAATTTATTACTCCTTCTTTATCTTACTTCTTTGCCTCGTACTCTCTCTATAGTTGACTTTTCATTACTCTTCATTTATTTACTAGGTAGTGGAGAAGACCAACATGTAAATAGTGAGTTGCCTGCTTGTTGAGTGACAATGAACAAACTTTGTTGCCCTGATGCCTTATAGCAAATAAGCATTTCACAGAAGTGTGACACAGTGAATTATTAAATTCAGTGCTGGGCAATTGTACATTCTTCCTATTTAATTTTTATAAGAAGCAGTCTTAGATGTACCTACTATTATCTCACTCATTTTCTAAATGAGGATACTGAGGTTTCACAAGACAAAACAGTAGACTAAAGTCACACAGCCAGTAAATAGTTGAGCCAGGGTTTTGCCCCAGGTCTTCTAACAGTCACTTCCAACAATGTGGACTATCTGGCTCTCACACCAAGTACACATTTACCAGTGGAGAGTTCTAGACGTGTCTGTGGTGTTTGAAAAAGGTCAAAGTGTGTTAAGGTCAATGACGGTAAAAGAAGACATACAAAAAGTGTCTAATACACAAAGCTTATGGTCTCTTCTGAAAGCAAAGAATACCAGAAAGATGTCTACCTGTGTTTTATTGATTATGCAAAGGTATTTGACTGTGTGGATCATAACAAATTATGGATAACATCGCAAAGAATGGGAAGCCCAGAACATTTAATTGTTTTCATGAGGAACCTGTACCTAGACCAAGAGGCTGTTGTTTGAACAGGAAGAACAAGGGGATACTGCTTGGTTAAAAATTATGAAGGGTGTACATCAGGTTTGTATCTTTTCTCCATATGTATACAATCTGTATGCTGAGCAAATAATCTGAGAAGCTGGACTATGTAAAGAAGAATGTGGCATCAAGACTGGAGGAAGAGCTATTAACAACCTGCGATATGCACATGACACACTCTGACTTGCTGAAAGTAAAGACAATTTGAAGCACTTACTGATGAAGATGAAAGACTACAGTCTTCAGTATGGGTTATGCCTCAACACAAAGAAAACGAAAACCCTTCCAACTGAACCAATAGGCAACATCATGGTAAATGGAGAAAAGATTGAAATTGCCAGGGATGTCATTTTACTTGGATCCACAATCAATATCCATGGAAGCAGCAGTCAGGGAATCAGACATCATATTGTACTGAGAAAATCTGCTGCAAAAGGCTGCTTTAAAGTGTTAAGAAGCAAAAATCTCACTTTGAAGACTAAGATTTGCCTGATCCAAGCCATATTTTCAGTCATCTCATATGCATGTGAAATCTGGACAATGAATGTTGTTGTTGTTGTTAAGTGCCGTCGAGTC